>NC_060918.1:8326718-8626718 GCF_021234035.1 Daphnia pulicaria | reverse complement strand
GAGAAATTAATTTCCTTTTCACTAGTGCGTTTTTCAATAAATTTAATTCATCCGTTGCAGAGAAAAATGGTGTTCCGTTTTGCCCCTGGCTCTGTTCCGTTTAACCCTAAAATTTTGTTCCTTCATTTTTTCCTTTTTACATTTAATTAAATAACTATTAGATAGTTTGACGAAATTATATGGAAAAATAACCTAATGTAGAGAAATACATGGGAATCACTACTATACTTTTATTTTAACTTAATTCTTCTATTTAAAAAATTGATTGCGTAAAGAAAAAAAAGTGTCCCACATAGCCCCGGTCTCCCCTTTATACGCGTAGTTTAAGCTTCGTCTGCTTCCGATTTGATTTAAGTTCAAGCCTTGATTTAAATCAAAAGTTAGCAGACGACAAAACAGGGTAAAAACTACTCAGATACAATGAGTTAATCTTAATAGCAAATTAGCATTATCTTAACTTTAATGACTAATGAATATGTTTTAATGTCCGAATTGCAACAACCCTTGTACTCTTCCCAGGAAAAAGATTTATTTAAAAAAAAATCACCAAGAGGGACCTGTCGCCACACCGGCACCTTATAGAAAAAAGGGAATTCAATGGAGCAGTTGAACATCCTGCGTTACGCATTCTTCGCAAATGCGAAAATCAAATGTGTGCCCTGGTAGCACACTGACATCCATCGTCTATCATATAGATGTCTTAATGTCTAAATCAAATCTGATCTAGCTACAACCTAAATTAGATATCACATGGATACTCAATTTTCTACGGCCTTATGCTATCTTCGTATAGATGTCCTATCTTCGTATGAGATCTACGTTTCTCTTACAATCACGGACATCCATTTGTGTCTAGAAATTAGACGTTTAACAGACAGACGTAACATGACGTCTGTGAGATGTCCAAATTATCTGTCCACAGGATAGATAAGGAAGACAAGGACTTTAAATTTTCATAATTTTAACTGCTAATATTAATTAATAGCCGTCGAACCAAATACAGTGCAAAAGTATTAGAGAGTGGTGTTGTAGGTAGAGCACTGTAGTACCACCCCAAAGAACGATGTTTCGCGCCCATCAAGGAACATTTCTTTTTTTCTTTTAATTTAAGTATTTTAAAGACGGCTGTAAGCCGTACCCGTTTGGATGTCTTACAGCGCGACATTAGTATAGACATAGGCAATCCTATGGACGTCGGGTTAAGATATCTCACTCGGCTGAAAAGATGGGCGACGTACATCCTATAGATAGAGGCGTGCTACCAGGGTGTCCAAGTTGGTCTGTGTCGCCTACAGCGTTTTATGGAGAAACCAACTTCTTTTCGTTAAAAAAGTTGTTTTCTTATCTATATCTTTGATTTTACCCCCTTTTCTTCTGCACAGTGAATACTTTATTCATTTCTCTATTACCTTATTTTTATTTCGAGACCCAATTCAATCTTGTTAATTGCATTATGAATAATTTTTTTAACAACCAGGAGTTGCAAGTGTAGCGGCAGGTCCCTCTTGGTGTTTGTCTTTTTTCGTGTGTGTGTGTTGTGACCGGTTGTGACTGTCGTATCGTCTGCTTAACGATGAGAACAAAACACAAAGAAATCAGACGACACTTTAATTTTAGAAGCCCAGAAAAATAAACTTCTCCCCACCCACTCCTCCCCCTCCAAAAACTGACCCCTTAACACACACAAAAAATAAGCCTTTACCAACCACCCCCGCCCAAAATTCGCCCCCTTCCCTCAATCCGAACTGCAAAAACGAAAAAAGCGGTTTAATCGACAGCGCTCATATCACGATCCGCTGAACGGATCGTGATTTTTTTTTGTCAACTTATTCGTCTCATCAAGTGTTACTTCACCTACCCACCACAGACAGGATCAAAAAGACAATTTGCACGAAACCCGCAAATTTTCCGAAAAACTGGTCCTAATAAGTAATTACACCCCCGCCCAGGACCCTCTTGGAAGCCATGATGGAATGAATTTGTCCAATCCACCATCCTCCATTGATGCTTTTCTTTTGACGCGTGAGAAGACTGGCTATCTGAACGCAAAGATGATGGAGTGCTCGGGTGATCAGAGATCTCTCTTTCGTCTTGTCAGTACTCTAACTGGCAAGCCAACAATGTCTCCGCTTCCATCCCACTCGTCTGGCCTTGACCTTGCCATGAAGTTTAGCGATTATTTTTGCCAAAAAATCATGAAGATCAGACTTGGAATCGATGCGGCCGCCGCGTTAGTGGACCATCTAGACCATCCATTTACTCAAAGATGCTCAGTTCCTTTCATCCAGACGAGAGTCCGACCGCCTTCACGTGTTTAAACCGGTCAGCCCAGATAGTGTCAAAGCTATAATCGTGTCTTCACCAACAAAATCCTGCAGTCTGGACCCACTACCAACTTGGCTCCTGAAGAAGGTATTACACGTGTTGGTGGATTCAATCACTAAGATTATCAATCTCTTACTGTCGTCCGGCGCCTTCTCTCCAAAGATGAAACATGCACTGGTCACTCCCTTGTTGAAGAAACCTTCCCTTGATCCTGAAGAGCTCTCAAATTACAGACCCGTTTCTAATTTGTCGTACCTGCCGTACGCTGCTCAGATTCATGAACATTTTTCGGCCAATTCTATACTGTCCGTTCATCAGTCGGCATACCGTTTGAATCATTCAACCGAAACAGCACTTTTATGTATTTGTGAGGATCTACTGGCTGCGGCGGATCGTGGGGATGGTGCTGCACTTCTTCTTTTGGATCTAAGCGCTGCGTTCGATACCATCGATCATACGATCTTGATGCAGAGACTTTCATCTCACTGTGGCGTATCGGGAGTTGCCCTGGATTGGTTTTCCTCCTATCTTGACAGCCGTTCTCAGTCTGTTGTTGTGAATGCTCTGCCATCTGATAGCGTCACTCTATCTTCGGGGGTCCCACAGGGCTCTGTACTTGGCCCGCTTCTTTACCTCGCTTACGCGATTCCTCTTTCGTCGGTGCTAGAAGGTACCAATCTTAACAACGGTGGCCTAGATGTTCTGAAGATGGGTCAGTTCTCTGATGACACTCAGCTCCGGATTGGCTTTCTACTCCGTCCCGCTCCATCTCAACAGCTATCGGCCCTAAGCATGATGGCAAGTTGTGCAGCGCGCTCGGAAACTTGGTTTACTGCAAATCGGGTGAAGCTTAACGTGTGTAAGAGCGAACTTCTCTACACATCGACTCCGAACCGATCTAAGCTGATTGAAAAACTACCTCTTTAGGTTGGAGATGACTTGGTTCAACCTTCTCTAGTGGTGAAAAATCTTGGAGTGATCTTCGACAGCAATTTGACCATGATCCCGCATATTAACAGCGTGTGCAAGTCAGCTTTTTTTTTACATTCGCACACTGAGAAAAATCAGGAAATACCTATCACCACATGCGGCGAAAACCTTGGTTCAAGCCATGGTTCTATCCCGACTGGACTACGCCAACTCGCTGTTCGCTGGTCTTCCGAAGGAACAGATCCTGAGACTCCAGAGAGTCCAAAACGCTGCTGCCAGATTGATTGTCGGAGCGAGGAGGTTTGATCCTGTTTCCAACCATCTCAAAACCCTGCGTTGGCTGCCAGTCAAAGAGCGCATCAGCTTTAAGTGTCTGGTATTGGCCTTTAAGTGTCTGCATGGATATGCCCCTCCATATTTGTCATCCGTGATTAAGCGTTACAACCCACCAAGAACCCTCAGATCGTCGTTTTCTAGTGATCTAGCTGTCCCACCAAGAAAACCTGGGCTCTATGGCTCGCGCACATTCTCAAGAATGGGTCCGAGGCTGTGGAAGGAACTGCCGGATAACATCAAGAAAATGACGGAGCTGAAGAATTTTAAAACTCTGTTGAAATCCTATTTGTTCAGTAAATGTTATAAATGACCCAAATTGTACATTTTTTCTTGAGTGACTCTACCTAAAGCGTTATTTGATCATGTAGTTGTAAAGTGCGCTATAGAAATTGAATAAATAATATCCTCCATTCATGAGCAGACGACAAAATATTTGCGCCACCCAGTGGTGGAAAATAGTCGAGGGTAGTTACGAAAAAAAAAACCAAAACCTCGGACAAAATGTAAATGCATGGTGCCTTATGGCAAAGCGGCCTAGACAAAATTAAGTTTTTCTAATAGTCCAATAAATGGACTTTTTTTGCCACTAAATAATTAGAAAGCTATACATTGCTTTTAATAATCCTTCTTACCATCAATCGGGCATAATATTGTTTATTTTATGGCGAAAGCTTCTAATTTTTAAGTTTTGTAGTTTATTAGAAAAATTTTCTTTTGTAAAGGCCGCTTTGCCATAAGGCACCATGTAAACCACGGCAGCCGCGCGGCTGAAAATGATTTGACCAGATTTGACCGTCTGTCACTATTTCTTTCATAAATATTTATAATTTTACACCTGATTTGTGAAAATTGGATAAGTTCTAAAGTAAAAGACGTAGAACACGTGGGAATATTTCTAATTAGAAGTACCATATTTATACGGAAGTAAAAGAATTTGAATTTAAACTTTGAATTTTTTCCAGAAATATTTCAGATTTTCAAAGAGGGTTTTTTATGTAACATCTTGAACACTAAAATAAAAAAGTTCATTTAAACAATTTCATATTACATTTTGTCCGAGGTTAAAATTTAATTACCATCGGCTAAAAAGGAGGGGAAAATTAAATTAATGTTTAGTGCATCCCACACTTCGGCATTTTCCAGTAGTTTCTAGTGCATTTTTTTAAACAATTTCAGTTTATAAGATCAAATTCGATAAATACCTGGAATTGTTTACGGTTTTGGGGTTATTTTAAGTTTTAAAAAAGGTAAATCAAGAGAGATTCTATGAGATGCTACAAGATTCTACGATTTCATACGGGATTTAGTGAGATTCTGAAGATTCTACGAGATTCTGAAGATTCTATGAGATTCTGGGGGGATTCTAGCCAAGGTGTATAAGGATTCCCAGAGCTCGCATTTTGATAAAATATTTAAATTCTATGGATAAATCTTATTTCCATCAGTTTGGTATGGAAGAAGTCTGATGTACCGCAGTATTACATCCTTGGGTACTGGTGCCACTTAATAAACTCGGATGAGACGCTAATGGGGCTTTATAGCTCTTTTTACAGTTGGGGAAGGGGTAAAAGGCAAGTTTAGGGGGAGGACCGCTGCTGGAATTTTTAAAAGAAAAAGATTGCGTGAATCAAATTTAACAGGAAACGAGAAGAATCAAAAGAGAAAAATATCAAATACACGAGAGTCAATATTTTCAAATTTACTGTAAATTGTTTGGTATACTTGTAGTGTATATTTGGTGTCGTCGGACCTCAACGGTTTATCATATAGGTTTTAGAAACAGTTGTACGTATTCTTTCCATCAACAACGTGACATACTGACGATGACGCGCGGTCAAGCACGTGCAGATCATGTTTGGTTGTCATATGCGAGCGATCCATAAGTCACCTGGAAGTAAAGTGTATCTTGCATCATGAAATACCAAATTAGTCTAATACTGCTGTAATGGCAACCTACAGCACGGGCGATATAATGTGCTGCGAGGTTATAGAAGCCGTATAAAAGGGCAGTGACGAATCACAAGCTCTTTCCTCGTCGTGTTACAACATACAGGCGCTTTCTTTTGGGATTGACAAAATCTCGTTTTTAAGTTCTCATAAGAGTAGACGAAATCCTAGCTACAACATAGTTTTTTTTTACATCGAAAGCTGCAGTAAATAACTAAATATTTCATGATTTCTATATTAGACTTTTTACTACAGTCAAAAAGATTTAGAAACAATAGTTAAACGTTAAATGTTAAAATGTGCTGTTGTAGTTGACACGTGCATATTGTCAGTTGTCATACGTGCATCAAGAGCATAATAAGAATGCGAAAACTAGGCTATATAGTGCCATAGTGGCTGATAGATCAGATTACGTACAAGTATACAAGATACAAGGTTATGTATACAGTACCCTCATGAAGTTTGGAAACACGGCAAGTATTTCCGCGCTTCTAACACGGCGGCTTACTGGCCGAAGTGTCTCCCTTTTTTACGCGATTACTCACGTTTGAGTTATCGCAAAGCAAATCTAAAAAAATCCTCTTGTTGAGGAAAGAATTATCTTTTACTATGATTTTTTTGAAATTTTTGTGAATATTAGTTTAGCCCCAAAGTCCTAGATATAAAGTTTGGAAAAATCGGCGCATTCGCCATATGTTTCCAAGATAAAGTGTATGTTACTTGAAAAATTCTAAATAAACCAACGCGGTTGTCTGTTGTGCATGGCAGTGCTGACTCGAGTGCTGGCGACCAAGTTAGGGTGTGGTCGGTAGTGAAAGTCAAGGGTGAGTCTGAGGCTCTGAGCTCGTGACTGTTTCGAGTGTGCCAACTCTTTGCCTGCGATCAGCCATATACATATACATATACGATATACGTATGCATACTGCCCGTTAAACCCGTCGAACCCGTCGAACCCGTGCTCGTGACAATATGTTAACTGCTGGTTCACGAGTTTAAGACTGGTCGAGTGTGAACACAAAATCGCACAAAATGGATGGCAATTGTGGATCGTTTTAATTCAGCTTACGCGGCCTGTCTCATCAGAGTATAGGCTATATATGTTAGGCTATATATGGATATAAAACACAACTCTAACAAATTAATAACAGTAAAATATCTAACAAAAAATCAGTTCAGTAGCCAATAATAATAGTGTAGGCTATTACGCTTTACGATTGCAGTGTGAGTTCTTATTTGGACGGTGTACTGTCTTTCTTTTTTTTTTTTTTGTTTTTTTTTCTTGGATTTCAGTTTATATCGTCCATTAACTATATGGATCAGCTGGGATCAGCTGGGATCAGCAACTGCCAACTGTTATGATTGTGAAATGTGGGATACAGCTGCCAACCGAAAAAAATAGGGCTAGGCTATATTATTCGTCATAATAAGCACGACGAGCACTTGTTGATGTACAGAACGCAACCCAGTATAGGCCTATATCTCCTTTTGTCTCCCTCCGTTTTTCATAGATCTTCGTTCATTTCGACTTTTCCTTACAATATTTTGCTGGAATTTGAGTCAGTCGCAAGCTTTCTAGTTGACACGCGCGTGCCGCACGTGTTACCTTCATGAAATTGGGCGGAGCCAAGTCCCGAGTCCCGAGTTCATCAACCATCACTGCTTTCTTTGGTTCTTTTTCCAGCAAGATTTTTCCCAAGCTTATGGTGCACTTCAACAATTGTGTTCGTGGTAATTATAAATTTAAACATCACTTTATATGCATTGATAATCAATAATATATACCTAACAAAAAAATAGCTACAAGTTATATAACCACGTTTTATAACAGTATACTTCCGGAAAATATGGGATGCGCCATCTTGTGGTCAGGATCAGGAATGCGTTTAAAAAATGAAAATTGTGCTAGAAATCATTAGCATTTAGACGCATTTAGATGAGAATATTGGCTTAAAAAAATTTATCAACGTTTCATCTAAACACAACACAATTATATATAAATAAATAACAAATAGCATAAACGGCAGAGGTCGCGTAAACCTGCATGATATCGAAATTGTACACAGCGTTATTTTTTCATTCATTATACAAATACGAAAAGTACAAGTGCCTAATGAGTAGAATGAAAGTATGAGTTACCCATATCAAAGTTACTGATCTGAAATTATTTTCAAGTCATCCGTTTCTCAATTCCCAGCATATTCAACGATAGACTCAAAATTTCGACTTCTATACGTTATAGGCTAATAGCGTTAATACGGCTTCTTCCTTGTTTACCTGTGTTTTACACTCTCGTCATATTCTTCCTCTCTTGAAAAGAAACGGCAATGGGTATATATGCTATACTAATAAGAATGGGGCGAAGCCTATTAAATATTAGCTATTTTCGAACGACTCATGCAGGCGTTCACGTGTTTCTGTGCAGTGACAGCAGTCCAGCACCGATAGTGGCAAAATTACCTAATATAGTGTGCAGTGCCTATATATCTGCCTATATTGAATAAAGGGTATAGTCGGGAGTATATATAGTTCCAATCGTGTAATAAGAGGTAATCCGTTGCTCCCGTGGCTTGGAACGTGACAGAAATGTGTACTGACTTCCCCAACCTGCAGCAGTGTAAAAACAGATGATAACAATGTCATATAGGAATCCACCGTGTTCTTATAAAGACAATGATGCATCCTTTATTTCGTCGCCCTTTGTCCCCTTTATTCTTTGCTTTAAACAGCGCAATTAATCTTCTTTGCGATACGAATTAACGTCCCCATCATAATAATTCATTTGCAAATTGCATGTGCTATTTCCAATTCCACCAGTACAGTAGGCTACTATATCGATAATCTTATGATTTGAAGTAGGCTACTATAATGATAAAGCCAATCATTAAAAAAATACAGGCCTTTATCTGTAGAACAATATTAGGTTTTATGAAGGCTAATATCTATACCACGGTCATTATTTCTCTCAAATGCATACGCTGCTTCTTCTTTCTATTTATTAAACAAGATAGAACTGATTTAATATGTGGTTACTATCCTTGACTATAATGTGCAATTTATAAGCAAACCTGTAAACATAAATTGTGACATTGAATGTGCCCAAACGATATGGTAGGCTACTCGTATAGTATAGGCCTACTGTATAGATATATCGTGTGTATAGGCTAATTCGAACATTGTTCAGCACATGATCCTATACATTCATGATCCTATTAATGGATGCAATTGAATTGAAA
Source organism: Daphnia pulicaria (assembly GCF_021234035.1). NCBI lineage: Eukaryota > Metazoa > Arthropoda > Branchiopoda > Diplostraca > Daphniidae > Daphnia > Daphnia pulicaria. Next base: position 8,617,947 of record NC_060918.1, on the reverse strand, counting down.
GTATATTAATCATGTACTGAACGCAAATAGGAAAAGATTATTAATGTTATACGCCATCAAAGCAAATTTACATTTTCGAAACAGTATACGATATATATAGTTAGCTATAGCGTAGGCCTAATATATTTATTATTAATTACTATCTTTTTTGAGTAGTCCATTATATAATAGGCAGATTGCCTAATACGATATCATAATTTTTTACATAGGATAAGCATATAAAAATTATATAACATAGTCGCTATCAGGACCCACCTGTTGATAAGTTGTGATGTGAGATGTGCAACTTTCTTGTCTATGTAGACGTTTATGCTAATAATGCATCAAACATTGTTCATTTTAAAAAACTTGTATATGGGACTATAGGCCTACTTCTGTATATAATTCGCCGTAGTTGTACAGATTGTTTAACTAATGATTTTACCACATTTATCTGATTAAGTGATTATATAGGATTATAGTTCTGCATTTTCTCGTTATTTCCATCTCGCGTCTCCCGATGAAAATTCCATGAATTTCATCACTATTCAAATCAGAGCATAAATTAGCCTATATAGGTAATATAATATAGAAACAGTCTCATATTAATTGAATTGACGTGTGACAAAAAAGACACATGAAATAACCTGATTATTAGACCTACATAATCTTTGTACAAACAAAGACAGCGGCTTGTTGTAAACTTGTGTTAATAGTATTTCAATAAATTTATTTTAAAAATGTAAACATGCCACCAGCAATATCAGACTATATATTGAGAAATTTTAATACACAGTTATGCATCTTCTAATAAATGTGGTGTAGGCTACAAATGCGATGCCGCCGATTGGCGATGCTGCTATACACGCAATATATTGTAGCCGTTGTAGCCCTGCTTCGCTTTCGCTCGTTTTCGGTTTAACGGGTTGAACTTCACTGAATAAATCGTATGAATGCAGCGATTGCTCTTGATTCGTTGCCACTGACGACGAAGGGATGAAGACGAAGCGTGAGACGGGTGGGGAATAGGAGGGGCTTAGTTTTCTTATGCGTCCGTATACACGAGGCGAGAATAAATGAAGGCGAACGAAAGCGGACAAAAAAGAAACTAAAATACTATAACAGAACGGGAGGAAAACTGAAAGGGAGGGTTGGGGGTGGTCGTCTATAGTGGGTCGATTCGGAATGCTATATGCTATACGGAGTATTATTTTGTTGGGAGGGAGACAAGAGAGCGCGGGGAACTCACGCTTCTATACAATATATATATATATGTGTGTGTGTGTGTGTGTGTGTGTTTGTGTGTGTGTGTGTGTGTGTGTGTATTGCGTGAGTGTTTGTGTTGGGGCTGTGCCGGGCAAGTGTGTGCTGTGTAGCCTATATGTGTGTGCTGTGTGTGTGTGTGTATACGCGTGCGTGTGTGTGATATATAGACACGGGACTGTCGCTGGTGAACTGGTCTTATTGCGCCCGCCACCTCTGAGAGGAGCGCACCTTGTTTTCCCGCGTGCGCTTCGCCCGTTTCGCGGTTTCGCTTCTTCTCCCCTCCGCCAAATCGCTTACATGATTGCTCACAGCAGTTATTCGCAATTATTCACACCGGACCGACCATCCAGCGGCGGATTCATGGCTTATTGCAGTTATTGGGCATTATTTTAATATCGCGCCGACATTCGTCATCGTCTTTTATTGCCATTCTCAGCCACTACAGCCGAGCAAACGCAACTGCTAAACGTGTAATAGACTAAAAGTAAAAAAGAATTGAACACAAGACAAACAACGACAAAGTGCTGCTAAAAACAACTATTTAACTGCCTCTCATTGGCCACCATTATTTTGTGTTAATCGCTCTGTGATCTTTGTGCGATTGTGCTGTCGTCGGATTTCAACCCCCAATTCAAACTCGTGTGCACATGCTAATTGGACCGTTTCCGTGTCAATCTTCCCCCGGCAAAATAAATCTATACAGCCTCCGCTTATCGCGGAACACCAAGGCCTCACGCTGGACAAGTTTCATCCGTTCATGACCGTAAGTTTCCTCTATCTGTGTTCGACATTATCTGCTGTTCCTTGTATAGTATAGCTTAGGCTAAATACGTATGGAGGACAGCAATGTCAGAGAGAGCGAACGGTAAACGGATGAGGGGGAGATTTCGAAATTCTGACTGCGTGGAGGGAATAAACAAGGTACGTGGATTAGGCAGGTGAGTTCGGATATAAGGAGAAACAATATATCCGAATATATCTGTTTGATTACAGTCCGACTACATAAATTGCTGTGTGCTGGTGATACCGCGGATCAAGAAGGGAAAACGATTTACAAAACTCGATCAGATATGTTAGATTTAAAATCGTTTCTTTTGTTTCACATCAGTTATCATCAGTTACGTTTATAGGACTTGATGGCAAAAAAAGGTAAAAGAAAATACAGAAAAAATCCAAATCTATGGTATATTTGAGGGTTCTGAGCATCTCAGAATAAAATCGTCAAAAATTGTGACTAAAAAGTGAGTTGCGGAGCTTACGGTTTTCGAAGCTATAATATAGGAAGGTCGCGGAAACTAAACGATGCAATCAAAAAGTTGTTATTACTTCCCTCTTTGAGATCTACGTGATTTTTTATATTTTGCATAGATTGTTTGGCCCTGATGTTTATATAATTGTTTGGCCATTGCCATTATACGTACCATGTACGTAGAATATATATACTATATAGTCTGTATTTATTTGTCAAATGTTTTCGAGTCTACGAACCAGACGGCTCCTCCTTCTTCCAACACCCGCCTTTGTCCCTCCCCCCTCCAATTTCCACCCAGGTTTCTTCTTCTTCTTCTCCTCTTCCTCCTCCTCCCTCCTCCTCCTCCTCCTTCCTCTCCCTCCTCCTTTTTTTCTTCTCTTTTTCTCCTTTCTCATTCCGTGTATATTTTTGCCTTACTCTTTATTACACACAATAGGGACGTGGCCAACTCTCCACCATAGTCCTTCCCTCCCAGCCCCCTCATTGAAACAAAGAAAAGATTACGTAAGCTACTACAGTACAAAAGCTTGCATGTATAAAATAGTCTCGGGTCGTCTCATCGACTCTTACATAAAACAAAAAAGAAAGAAAAAAAAGGTATTATATACGATTGAAAAAGAATTGGAAAACTCTACATGTGTATACAAATAGTCTAGCTCTAGCTCAATCAGCGATATAGAGTTGCTCGACATATTCGTCGAAATGGGTTACCTTTTGAATAGATTAGCGAAGCTAATAGGCTAAAGCGTCTCCATTAGCCTCTCTCTATATAGAAAAAAGGAAACGGCACATATAGCAGCATATAGCATTCTAGCAGTCTAATATGTATTAGAAAGAGGGTGTATGCTGCTGCTGCCGAAGAACGGGGCAGCAGGCAGCACACAGCAGAACAGCCCAGCAGAGCCAGGGTGCGCGAGGAAGGCCCGCCTCTCTCGGACGGAACAGTTGACGCATCGGTTATTCAGTTGCCTTGGCTCAGTGTTACGTCAGAGGTCCAACGAGTCGGCCACCCGCGCGTACCACAACATCAGATACGTGCGTATCGCCCGCTGTATAGATACCCACATAACCCTTGCGTAGTGTGGTGTGGCCCGTCAGATCGCCACCGAAACTTTGACAGAAAACAACCACGGGCGCGTATATAGGTGCGCTTTCGGTCGGAATCATCGTAATCCACTGGAACAACCGCCATCTATATAACCCGTGCGCTGCCGCGATTTCTTTTGAGGGGTTTTTCTTTCTCCCGTTTCTTGTGCGCAAGACTTTTTCCTTCGCGTACCCAGTACCCTCTTGATGGTGATTGACGTCCCGTCTTCGGCGTGCATCGTCTGACTTATTTGATTCGCCGCTTCAGTGACTTTCGTCGGTGTGTTTTTTTTATTCGATTCCCCATGAACATTTGAGGAAACTATAAAGCAGCAGACAAGCCAATCGTTTCTTATTTCGAGCCGAATCGTTATTTTTCTTGGCCGCTTGTTCTGCTACGCCCTGTGTCCAACTCTGTGTACAAGGACGGACCGCAAAGCTTTGATTTCTCGCAAGCTTCCCAACGGAACAAGGTAGGCAGACAGAACAAATCGCAAACCACTCTTCTGTGTTTAGATGTACAGTACATAAATATCTGCAAATCAGGTGTAGTTTGATTTCCTGCCAAGTACTTAATTCTTGAAGCCCAGTATACTATATCCTACAGCCTACTAGAAAAATGTTTTTTTGCTGAAAAGTGCTATTACATAAAATAGGACTAGTCTTTTATAAAGTATATATATATATAGTCGTTTAGTCTCGGCTTCTCTGAAACATTTCTGCTGTGCGATCTATTATAGGCTCATATGATGCGCTAGTAGTATACACGTTGGCCTTGTTTTAATATTTTGTACGTAGCAGTTATGTGCATATCTCTGTCTCTGTTACGCGATGCCATTGTTGTGTCAAGCCTTGGCGTCTCCCACCATATGATTACGTGATCGGTTAGAGAGAGTCAAAGAAATCATCAAGAATTGTCTAGTTATCTCTGCTGTGTGCTGTTACTGCTGTACCCATTAAATAGACTCGAATGTGTTTCGTCATCCATCGCCGCTGCTGTGCGCTAATCTGGGAAAGAGCGAGCGAGAGAAAGGAAGGATGTGTGAAGGCGAATCGTGAATTGCGATTGAAGAAGGAGAGCAATAGAAGTAGGCAATAGAGAACGAATCAGAGAGAAAGAGAGAAACGAATAATACATGTCGAAAAAGACGACCAAGAGAACGGTCAGATCGAACCCGTTTGCTTTCCATCAGCTTCATAATATACCGTCAAATACCCGCAGCTCTTGCGCTGGATTTTGAAATTGAGCAACTCATGGCGTCACGTCGCCAGTTATTATCACAGATATTGCGTCATGCTCGTCTTTGGTGTGTGTGTGTGTGTGTGTGTGTGTGAGTGTGTGTGTGTGTGTGTGTGTGCTTGCGTGTGCGAGAGCGGGAGTGAGCGGGAACTGACTGCCAAGGAATAAGAGAGTAGGCGGAGAGAAAAGCAAAGGGGAGAGAAGAAGGAGAAAAGAGAGAGAAAGAGAGAGAGAGAGACGAGAAAAAAAGAATAAAAAGGAAAAAGGGAAAAAAGAAAAAAGAAACAAGAAAGAAGAAAAAAAAAGGAGAATTCCACGGTGCCGAGTGCCCCCGCCGGTCGATGAGTAAAAAAGACGAGAGAGCGGGCGACACGTGCAGAGGTCGAATGAAGGGTGACTGCCTGCCTGCCTGCCTGCCTGCCTGTCTGCCTGCCTTTTTCTTTTTCCCATCTCTTCACATTTTATTTATTTATTTTTTTCCCCGTTTTCCCTCTTCCACTTTTTTCATCATCATCTTTGATTTGTTGATTTCATTGCGCGTGGGGTGGTTCGTTGTAGTAGCCCCCTGTTTTGCACATAGTATACTACCATACAATCGTTAATTATTTGAGACGTGTAATTCAGATCTTCCAATCGGATCGCTCGCGATCGCTCGAAATTGCGGCTCAGCAGATCGAATCCTCGAAATAAAATCAAGCGTCATTTGGCATTTGCATAGAATCCTCGCAGAGGAGAGCCATGCTTCATCAGGACTTTCAGGAAGCGATCAAAATGTAGCCTACATGTTAGTTTACAAAAAGAATTTTCAGATGAAGCCGAGTTGAGACAAACCAAACAAACAGACGAAGAGCCAGACGTGCGGAAGCAGATTCGGTTGTTTTGTCTCGTCGTCATATCCAACAAAACCCAAAAGCAGAATGAAGTATGCTGCAATAATAGTATTCATTTCTCGCCGTTTTCATCCCCACTCTCTCGTTTTTTTTTCCTCGGTTGACGTCAAAGTCTTATAGTCGCATGGAGAGGGTCGCGTATGTGCTGCGTGATACGATCGGATACGATCAAGAGAATTGAGAAAACCCCCAAAAAGCCAAAAATGAGAAGAAAGCTAGAGAAAAGCAAAACAAACAGAAAAACCCAAAAGAAGGAAAAACAAGCAAAACAAGTCTCGTCAAGTTACACAGTTCACAAGTTACAGGTTACAAGTTTTGGGACAAAATTCCAAACGAACAAAAGACAATACACCCTCGTTTAGTCCTCTCCCTAAAAGGGCTGTGCAGTGTGCTGGCTGTACTGATGGCTGGGCTATGTGCTGTGCGTGGTGCATCAGTGTCTATTCGGACTTTGGGAAAAGGGACAGCACGGCAAGCATTCAAGGAGAGCATAGCGACCGCAAAAGTACCCTCAAACTCAATAGTTCCTATTATATAGCTCCCATAGCTCAATAGATGTACACTACAGTCTGCACAGAGCACAGCACAGAGTCGAGTCTATATCAGTCGACGATGGGACGCTTACATAAGGATGCGGAATGTCTCCCCACCCCCGTACCGTACACAGTCTATACACGCGTAATAAAGGGGAAAACCAGGGGAGAAACAGGCTGTCTTCTGCTTGTCATACATTTGGATAATATCGAGTGTAGAAATCAGACATTTCCTCAGGATGTCGGAAACTCAGCATACTATACATGTATAGCTACAGACGAATCGTAAAAGAAATAGACCGCGTATATATATATACGCCAACCAAACTTTTCTTTTTTTTTTCTTACGTACAGAGTTGATAACAGACACACAAAATTGAAAATAACCTTTGGAAATGCATGTCTCAAAAATAAACAAGGAACAGAGTCTCAGCAGAGGGAAAGGAAAAGAAAAAAGAAAGAAACGAAACAATTCATAACAATTCCACCCACCCCCCTTCCTCTTTCGGCGGCCGATGAGGTAATCGGGACGGCGTAACCAATGGGAGCAGACCTTGCCGTATGACTTTGCCTCGTGTGCTGACTTTTTCGGGACGAGAGAGCAGTGGCAGCAGAGAGCAATTCTCAATTCCCTTATTCTCTCGTCGTCCTTCAAAACCCCCAACAAAAAAAACGCCCGTCTCTTTTTATTTCTATTTTTTTTCTATTTTTCTTCTCTTTTGAGTTTGAAGCGCCACGTCAAGTTACCAAATAATATAGAGACAGCACAGCAGAGAGAAACATTGAAGAAATATATAAAAGAGAACGAGAACAAGAGACGAACTGTAACGAAGTCGTTGTATAGGCGGAACGAGTCATCTAGCAATCCCGGTCTCGTTTTTTCTTCTTCTTCTTCTTCTTCTTTTTTTCGGGATTGGCGTCCTCTTTTCTCCCCCCCCCCCCCCCCCCCCATCAATGGCAGCCGAACAGATAGTATACAAGAAATAGCCCTCCTTTATAAAATCAAACGTCATTTTTGGAAAACACGTTTGATATTTATAGAAACGGACGCGTATAAAATAACGCGTCTATTTTAATAAACCGAATGTCTAACCATAAAATAGAATGAAAATAAGGGGGGGTGGAGGGAATTGCTAATATAAGCTGTAAGGAGAGGGCGAAATTCGGCTGAAATGATTTGATAGGAGAGAGAGAGAATGATGTAGCGAAAAAGAGTTGCAGCATTTAAGCGCGCGGGACGGCAAGAGTCATCGTGCGGCAATGACGGCACGAGTTTGGACCTTGGCGCTGCTATCGGTTCTAGTGTGGTGGTTGGGTTGTTGGGTTGTTGGGTTGGTTGGCGTGGCCTTCACAGCAGAGCTAGAGAGCCCGTGAGCCGAAAGCCGGGAGCCGAGAACGGAGCGCGCGTGTAGATCGTGTGTGTGTGTGTGTGTGTTTGTCTATACGGTTGAAGCAGGTCGTAGCCCTCCTTTCCTTCTCTGGCACGGAGTTTGTGTGTGTGTGTGTGTGTGTGTGTGTGGATGTGTGTTGCGTCGTATATTGCGTGATAGTAGGTTACACGTGGAGTGGGCGCGGGGTGGGACGGTTCGTCGGCGGGGTGGTGGGAGATCAACTCCGGGAACGGACGGCCCTTTTTCATTCTTTCTTTTTCTTTCCTTCCCTTTTCCTTCCTTCTCTCGCTATTCTCTCTCTATTCTCTCTCTATTCTCTCCCTTCTCATTCCCTTTTCCCGCCCCGGTCCGTGTGCACTGGATCACGTCTGCCATGTAAATAAAAGGGAGGCTGGGAATAAGAGAGAGAGAGAGAGAGAGACACGAGGACGAAAACTCTTGCTACTTAAAAGAGAGAGAGGAGAGAGAACGCGGTGGCTGCTGCTGTGCTAGCGGCATCATGCATCAGCAGCATAGTCTATATGATGTACACGGCACCGACGACGACGACGACGACGACCAACGACGCGCGCGGGTGCATGCATCAAACAACCTGTTTATTGCATCCAGCTATACATGGGAGCTATAGTATAGCAGCTATATACGTTGGTCTCTTTTAATACAGAATAACACTTGATATACAGCACATATAGGCATAGGAAATAATACATGGCTTGTATATAGACGCCTCGACCTGCGTCCGTATAGGCTTATAGACATAGGCCCTACAGTTAGATATTTGTTACAGATTTAGTTCAAGTCCGCTTTTGTGCGCTGTGCAAGTGTGCAGCCAATATAAATATTTGAGTTTAGATAGAGCCCTTTGACCTATAGAGCACGCTCGCCTATAAATCCCTCTATTATAGGTTACAAGGCCTACAGACGGATTAATCTTAATTATTATACCTATATTATGCGAGACTAAATCTATTTTTACTTGTTGACTCCAAGCTATTGAAGTTTCATTGAATTGCTTTGCTGTATTGATTATTTTGAACATTCACCGCGCTGCGACCAGGGACAAGTTAAAAGTAGCAGTTACTACGACAGAACAGCAACATGTATCTAGTATATAACCTTGCGAAATATTAACCTTACTTCCATGACGTCAATTTTTATCTCAATCGATATTAGGCTATATAGCTGCTGCTCGTTCTATTGAATTTCAATTGCATTCGAAAGTATTATGGTCTACGCCTACGTATATTATATGCGTGATTACGTAATAGCCTACTGTTGATGCTTTACAATAAACCAGACTTTTCGGTTCGACTCGACATATATATATAGCAAAAAGGAGTCTGGAGAATTAAAACGGATATATAATATACAAATGTGTTTCGAACGCGATTTTCCTAATGCAAGTTGCTCCCCAAAAAGTGCTTCCTTGTGACTCTAATAAATTCTCAGCCGGACCTTTGTCCTTTCATGGCTGCCCACAAATAAGTTCGAAATACACGTAAATATATGAATATCCTACGGACTCCATCAACAGCTATTTTAGTAACACAACACAGAGTACACACACACACAAGGCTAGACTTTTTCTCATTGTCTATACTCGAATATAGCGAGATGGTTTTTGGAATTATGTATACCTGCTGTAATAGCCTAACACTGATGGAAAGGCCGACATGCTTCCATAGGCCTACCAGCCGATCCCAGCAAAGCATCTATACCTACACTTGCTCACTAGTTTCATCTGTTGAAACGATTGAGACCTTGAGTTGAGGTGTCGTCATTTCGAGTGGTAGGTCTGGAGAATATGCGACTATATTACATAGTGACGTAATTAGGGCCATTATAATCTGATTACAGCAGCAACAGTGAAATGATATTTTAAAAAATCAATAAACCGCGTTCAATAACAAGACAACGAGCATTGGGCGAGCACGCATAATATTGATGGCTTTTATATCATGCACAGCAGCAGCACAATGTTGGACTTTTGGACGAACCCGCTGTTTGGTGTCGTCTCTCCAGCAACAGCGAAAAGCTCAGGCTTGTGGCGATTCTTCGTCGTCCAATGTCCCTATCCTTTGGATTTTATCTGGCGATTTCTTTTATTGGTTGATGATTCGCGTGACTCGCTGCTTGGAGGGGCGACAAAGACACGCGCGTGAGAGCCAGATGAGAGATGAGTTCATGAGGTGCTGGCGGAACCAGCAGGTAAATGTATAAGGAGTTGTGTCCAAAGAATAAAAACGCAAATGACTGTACGGTTGGCCCTTTTGCATCGCTCGTGGCCCGCTAAGGAGGGATTTGACCAGCTAGACGCTGACCAACATTATATAATCAGGACATACAGAAGAGCCACGTCACCTGATGTTGACGTTATCTATGTATTGATTAGACCCTTATCCGAATGAGTCCTCCTTTCGACGTGTTGCTTTTTATGGGTTTTATAGACGTAGGCCTTCACTTCGAATCGATTAGACTAGAGACAATAATATAAGTATGTAGCCTATATCAAGGTCTTGTCCATCATTGTAGACATGTGAAATGAATTACACGTGTTGTACCTTCTTATACGTATACGTATACGTCTGTACGACACTGATAAAAAGAAATTCATTATTATTTATTACATTTGTGAACAAAGTTATAATAGCTGCGATGATAAAGGCGATAGCTATCCGATTTATGCACGATAAGTTGTTGTTGTTTCAAAATCAATATTATGCGGATATTATTTGTTACGTAACATTATGAGCAGTTATAGTTGCTTATGATGTGTGTTCAGAAATTATGGTCTCGTATAGCGATTTCAATGAAAACACTCCCAGGGCTCAATGATGATTCCCGGTAATAGGTTACAACTTCAACATTTTTACTCATCTTTTTCATATTTGCATATAGAAGATTTTTCCACGTGTTTTTTTTTTTGTTTTTTTTTGTTTTTTTTTTTTGTTTTTTGTCTTTTTTTTATTATTATTTGACATTATAATAATCGGACATTCCATTCAACAATTAGGTCCGTTGTACCTAAATTGTCCGGACTCTTCTTTTTTCCTAGAATTTTTTTTGAAGGAAAGAAAGGAGGAGAAAAGAGAGAAAAGTCAAACATGAGACAACAGTCCGTGACCGTTACGCATATACGGTCGTTGTATAAGGTTTTTTTTTCGTTCAGTGATGGGAAAAAAAGAACTAAAATTACCGTTGTCTGCCATTCTATTCTATATGCTGTATATGACCACTCATGATTTTATATACGATTATATATTGCCTTGGTTTCGGTGTAGCCTATCATCTACCATTTTCGTTACACGACGGGTTTTTAGACTCAGCACTCTTGCAACCACTATCTATTTAACAACTGTTTTCTGGAGAATTACCAAAGACAATTCAAATTGCGAGGGAATGGAATGCCGCATAATGATGCGTGTGAAACTAAAACTTGAATCTGAACATCCAAAACACTATTCACTGTTTATTTAATATTAAATCTCTTAGACGGAATAGAGATAAAATGGTGAACATATAGGTTATAATAGCTTATAAGATTATTACAATCAAGTTGGGAAAAGATTGTGATTATAAAAAAAAAGAGTGAGAGATTGGCAACTTTAGATCAATTTTGGCTTAAGATTCAAATATACATATCATTCTTGAGCGATCAATTCAAATTCATCAATGATCATGCAGAAGCTAAAGCGGCCGATTGTATTTAGATTCCTTTCACGACACGTTTTTTTTTGCGATGCCTGGTTTCGTTTGTTTTTCTTTTCTTTGCTGGTAATTAGAAATCGTTGTGTGCTGGTTGCGTCATTCACTCTCAACTAACGACGGGCTACCATGACGATTACCGAAGTTGTAGCGCCTACAGTGTTAGTCTCCATAGAGGGAAAAACCCGTTGAATGCCTGGACTCTTTTGAACGCGGTTCTAATAGGTAGCGAGAATAAGGAGAGAAGACCATACGCCCGTGTTTGGGACGCTAGCCAAAGGGGGTGGCGCGTGTATTTCTGCAGCCATATTATACACAGCACGCTACTTATATACACACACGTAGCCGTAGCCTATAACGTGCTGCTGCTGCTGCTGCTGCCGTACTCTGCAGCAGTCGTCGCCAATGTTGGCCATACGCCATACCATCGCTATGGCATGATGAGAAATATTGAGGCTATTCGGTGCCTTGAGCCTAGCCAGCGAAAAAGGGTTGGTGTTTGGGGGTTGGGTGGGGTGGGGGGTTGGGTGGAGGCGGCAGCATGCAAGGAGGGCGATGTGACGGGCGAATTGAGTAGGTGGTGGTTGGCTATAGGCTACACACAGCAGCGGGCGGGGGTTGTGCGTGGGGCAGACACGAGGCAAGGGAGGGACGACGGGGAGGAAGCTGAAGTGACGAAAGAGTCCACACAATTCGACATCAGCTAGTGGATAGGCGCGCGTATACTACAGGGTATAGTAGATACCATTGCCCCCGTGAGAAGAAGGAGGCGAAAGAGGAAGAGATGGAGAAGAAGACAAAAAGGGGGGAGTCAATAGCAGCATATAGAGGAGGAGAGCGCATAAGGGAGGGTGGGTGGGCGGAGGAGGAGGAAGATAGGCGAAGGGATAGAAAATAAAACTCAAGGCTACTACCAAGTACTAACCAAGACCTTGCAGGCTTGCACGAACGCGCGTTCAGATATCTACACGTGGAGGACTCGTCTGGCCGGGTTTCGGTTATTAATGGCCTCTCTTGCTTTCCCTCTCTCTCTCTCTCTCTCTCTCTCTCTCTCTTTCTCTCCCCGCCTCTTTTCTCTTTTTGCTCTCCTTCTCTCCTTTCTCACACTTGGGCTTGTGTGCTGTGTGTTGCGGCCGTTGCTTTGCAGCCTGTTGGCATCTTCCAGTTCGGCTATCTTGCGGGATGGCAGCCGTCCAAACAGACAAAGAAAATACGCACAAAGTCACATAGGCACGTGCGCATCACATCTTCCGTTCTATTTATTATTGATTCCCATTCTTTAGCCCCTTCTCCCCCCCCCCTTGTCACTCTTTGCTCTTTCTAAAGCTATATACACATTTGCAGTTGAGCGAGTATATTATATTAGTACCTACATTATATCTGCCATTTATATATTTCTGCGCATCATTGCTGGCCGTTTCCTATTTTGGACTTGGAATACTTGACTTTAAATTTCTCGTCAGATTTTTTTTTTTTCGATTCATTCCGCCAGCATCATTCCAAGAGCACCGAGTATCCATATCGTATGGGGCAAGGTATGGGGGACGAACAAGGGGTCCGCAACTCAAATTTACTACAATAAAAAAGCAAAAAAAGCAAAAAAAAGTGAAAAAAGGAAAAAAAAAGGAAATTTACTTTACGTGCTAAAAGAAGGGCGCGCGCGAACGAACCCCCCCCTCCTCCCCATCCCCTCCCTACCCTTTTATTTTCGCTTGAAGGAAAGCCTATCTCAAAAGTAAAAAAGGAAAAATAAAGCAAGGAAAAAGTAAAAAAAATAAAAAGTAAATTTGAGTTGCGGACCCCTTGGGGACGAAATATTTTCAAACGCTAAAAAAATTAATGTTAAGGGACACGCGGAAAAGCGAATTGGTGGACTGGTGGGTTTGCGATGGCAAAGCCAGCATGCACGCGCTGCTGTTATTACTTATGAGCTACTGCACGCGCGCACCAATTTCACCGCGTCGTCAGGGGTTCTTTCCGGTCTGAAAGACAAAGTTCTCATAAAACTGTAGACGAGGTAAATAGCCGAGAGAGGGAACGAAGTACGGGATCTCAGTAGTATAGTCACCGATAGTCACTCACGGAAAGTGTTTGAAATCCACAAGGACGATCCGGATCTGCGTTGCGTCCGAATGGGAAGTAGTATTTAGCAAAGTGCGAAAAATTCAAAACATATTAACAATTTTACCAAAATAAATGAAACGCACAAAGAGTGCTGTTTTAATAGTCATCTCTTGGAACCAGTTATATAACAATGTCGTTTGGGTGACTTTGAGACGATTGAATGCCGCGTATACTTATGGAGATCGATATAGTAGAGGCAGTGCTACGTCAAGCGGTGCGGACTGCGGAGTTGACATGCGATAAAGTCCCGTTGTCTATACATGCAGTTGCTGTGTGATGCTAGTCCATGCACAAATACGAAATTGTATAGTCCCGCCGCGCTGACAGAAAAATAGTAAAGCAAAGGGATGGATTCGTCCGACAGATGGCCCATCAAAACGATAAGGAAGGCGGCCCTTGACGAATGACGTCACCGTTACGCAATCCCATCATCCTCTCCCCCCTTTCTGGTCGGACCCAAGTCAACGATCCAACCTTCTTGTCTCTGCACGCTATTAGACGTCTATAGATGGCGCACTCTGTCCTCGTGTGTAGAAGGTTTAGCGTGTTTTTGTAATTCAATTAGCCTCCTGCGTGATTTCGTAAGAACGAAAAAGAACTTCTCTCTCCCCGGCCCTCTCCTTCTATATATCCTTATCTACTTATTCTTCATCTCTTTCTTTCGCTTAAGGCAATATAAACTACACAAGTATGCTGTGTAATAACTCTACCTCGCCCGTTCACAATCTGATTACGCAACTTTTCAATCATAATCATTTTGCACCTCGTTTTTTTGTTTTGTTTTGTTCGAGCTCTCGGGACGATAATTTCTTTCATTCCATTCTTTTTTCGGCTTTTATTCATTTTTTTTTATTTCTTTGTTTTATATTCCTTGTTTAATTTTCAAATAATTATTGTTTGCATTTTCGCTTATTTGCTGTGCTATTTATCAAAAGATCGCACTTGATATTTGTTCGAGCGATTCCTTTATCACTTCACGGTAACTCTCTATCCGCCCATCTTTCCGGGACTAAAGATATTTCCAGTTATGACACAACTTGTAAAAATTACCGGCTGTCGGTTGTGTAAGCAATTTTTTTCTTTTTCTTTTCCTCGCGACTTTGTTCTTTGGCTTTCATTTGAACCGACATGCGTTGCGTCACTAGCCGACCGAATTTCGTGGCGGTGGAACAGCACGCACGCACAATGCCAAAACCGGAAGCGTTGATTACGCAAGTTCTCCTTGGGCTCTGGTTTCTCCCGCAGGATCTAAAGTGACGTGTTATTTTTCGGAAATGCTAAGGAGAACAGGTCATCGAAAATTTAAGATCCGGATTCTCTCATTTTTTTCACTAGTACCTAACACGTTTTATGACTGAAAAAGTGAAAAGGTAATCGAACGTTGCTCAATCATACTATACGAGGCACTCACCTACCAATCCACAATAGTCAAAACGCGTTTCTGAGCTTCTGGCTGATATAATATAGTTGCGAATCCGATGACGAGGTTTTCATTCAATTCTTTGAAGCAGACGGACGTGGTTTATTGCGTTTGCGATCGGTTCTAACCCAATTGTGTTTTTTCTCGTCGTTTTTTCACGCAGAGTCGCAATATGGTGACTGAGAGCCATTCGCACCATCATTCTCAGCACATTCAACAGCAGCAGCAACTGCAGCAGCAGCGCAGCAGCCGATACCTCCAGCATCAGACGTCGTCTCACCACCAAGGCGCCAACGAGGAGCGCGCCATGGTGATCCAACAGCACAGCATGTCCGGCGAACCGCAACGCACCAGCCCCTCTGGAAATTCTCAGCAGCACGTCAACAGCCTCTCGCATCACAACGCTGCCATGGAGGAGAGAGCCGCCGCCCTTCAGGCCGCCGCCGCCGTTGCAGCCGCCGTCTCCGGTTTCAGCTCGGCCAATCTGTCGGTCGGCATGGACCTCTCCGGACTGGTGCCCGTCGGCCTCATGAACCACTTGCAGCACAACAATGAGCAGCAGCAACAGCAGAACAACAACAACAGCAACAACAACAGCAACCAGCAAAGGAAGCAGCGCGAATTCATTCCGGACAACAAGAAAGACGACAGCTACTGGGACCGGCGAAGACGCAACAACGAGGCAGCTAAACGCTCCAGGGAGAAACGCCGCCTCAACGACATGGTACTGGAGAGTCGAGTGCTGGAGTTGACCAAGGAGAATCACATCCTTCGCGCCCAGCTGTCGGCCGTCCGCGAGAAATACGGAATCAACCCGGACGGTCTGGTTTCCATCGATCAGGTGCTGGCCACCTTGCCGTCGCCCGACCAGGTCCTCAGCCTGCCACGTCCCCGCTCTCGCCTCCTGTCCGGCATGAGCCCTTCGATGGGCTCCGGCCGCGGTGGCGGCTCTGTCTCGCCGGCCCCGAGCAATCGCAGCCTGTCGCCACCCATGTCGCAGCAGTCGCAACTGCTCTCGCACCAACCGCATCACCAGCAGCCGCACCAGCAACAGAGGCAGTCGGTTCTCATGTCGATGAACCGATCGCACAGATCTCCTAGTCCGCCCAACGTTGGATCTGGGCAAGGATCTGGCTCGCTGTCGATGCAGCAGCAGCAACACGCTTACGCCAGCAACGGACACCATCACCAGCAGCAGCAGCAGCAGCAGCACGGCTACCGTTACCAGTCGGTCGGCGAATCGGCCGCGGCCGGCGCCAACGTGTTCCAGCATCACCAGCATCATCAGCATCATCAGCACGCTCAGCCAATGAAAGCACAGCAGCGGGTAATGGAGAGGTCATTGCCGCCACTGCCTGCTCTGACTCCTGTCCCAGGGATTTCCCCCAATCATCACTTGGAAGCCGGAGCCTCGCCGGCCGAAGGCGCTCACCCACAGCACGGCCTGGCGGTCGTCGACAGGACGGGCTCTAGCGGAAATGTCGGGCCCGTCGCTGCTTTCTTCGACCTGTGCTCGTCGTCGAGCAGCAGCAGTTCAAGCAGTTCGAGTAGTCATCCAGGATCGAGTAGTGGCGAAGACGGAAGTCACTCGCCCATCGACCCGGCCGTGGCCGCCGGCCGCCTCTTGCCGCTCAAATTGCGACACAAAACCCACCTGGGCGATAGGGACGTCACGGCCGCAACGGCTTCTGCCGCCGCTGTTCTCCTGACGCTGAATGAGATCAAACACGAGCCGGAAGGCATCGATGACAGTCCCTCGGCGGTGGAGTCGACGGTGGAGAACGTGACGTCCGAGATGAACAACAACGTCAGCGATCATCACAGCCAAGTCCATCACCATGGCCTTCATCACCACCCAGAGCACCACCACCACCACCACCACCCGCAACCTCACCTACAATCACACCCGAACCCCCACCCGCACCAACAGCTTCACCAGCACCAAAGTGGCCGGCGTTCGACCGAGTCGAGCGACGACCGCGATTCGGGAATCTCATCCGGCGGCGATTGGTCGTTGCCGCGCAGCTCGTCGCGATTCAGCAGCAGCAGCAGTGGGAGCACAGCCAGCGTCACTGGCAACCACGGCAACAACCCCGCTCATTCGTACCAGCCACTGCAACAACAACAGCAGCAGCAACAACAACCTGCTTCGAAGCGGATGCGAATGAGCTCCAATTCACCCCCCATCCAGCACCACGCGCAACAGCAGCATCAGCAAGCTGTGCAGCGGCGCTTCGTGGGTTCACGAGTCAACCAACAGCAGCAGCAGCAGCAGCAGCAGCAGCTGATGGGCAACCAAGAGACGGAGGAGGAAGAAAACGATGCAGCTTCTGGAATCAATCACGAACGGTTGGTGATCGTTGGCGGCAACGAGTCGTCGGACGAGAACAACGATGAACTTCGTTCGCACATCGCCCGGCTCGCCTCCGAACTGGAGTCGCTCAAAACAATGATGCTCGGCACTGGATCGGCCTCCACCATGAGTTCGTCGTCGGCCATGAGGACCAACAAAACCAACAGCACCAGCAACTTTCGGCTCCATTGAACGCAAAATCCACCATCTCCTTGCAAATATATATGAGGGGGCAAAAGGACATGTCGACCTAGTCGGTTATACCTAAACAGTAAACAAGTTCTGTCCACCAAATGACGACACAAAAACGCAAACACGAAACACACACAAAAAATATGGAAACTGACATCATTGTCATTTTGCCATTGGGGGCCATACAAAATTACACTTAAAAAATTGGGCTCGCGTCAGGCAAGACTTAACGACTTTGGGCGTACCAGAAAAAAAAAATGGTTCGCTCAATAGGAGTGTTATCCCATTCGATCAGATTTCCATTACGTTAATACGTTATTTCTTATTTGCGTTACATATAGTTATACACTTCCCTCAAACTCTCAATCGACAAAAAAATAAAAATGATTGTACTATACGAAATGTATTATGAAAAAGCTCTCGGATTCAATCCGCCAAATTAAGATTTCATTTCGAAAAATAACAAAGAAACCAAAAACATTTCAAGACAAGAAAAAAAGCAAAAAATTTGGGAAATTGTTGCGAGAAATGAAAGAAAAAAAAACTAACAAACAAAACGAGCGATTTAAACTTCCCTGCCTGTCTATATAAAATAAACATTTGTTTAGCATTCGACCCTATATTATTCCCTCGGTTCAATCAATTTATCGTGATCGAATTCGTCGAATTGTTTTTTTTTGTTTCTTTTTTTTAAATTTAATTATTAAATCTCTATTCTTTTATACAAATTTCAAAATACCTTCTTCACATACACTTATTATGTATTCAGCGTGTACGTATAAATTGCCTCAATGTCACTGCTACAGTAGTCATTGCATTTTTTTGCGAATTGCTCAAATCGTTCGCTATATCATGGCAAGAAAACGACAATAGCAGAACCCGTGTTGGGGAAAGCTATACAAAAAATAAAGAGACAGAAAAAAAAAACATCATTTCTCCTTTCGAAATTCCCTGCTCCAAGATGAACCCGGGAAATTTTTTGAACGAATCGCTCTTGTTTGTATTATTAAAAACATCTTGCATGACGAACGCTTGCATTTTTTGCGCTTCGTATTGTACATGTATAGTTTCGGTTAGCAGATTTCTAAAGGTTTGTTTTGATGTCCCTCACCTCTTCATTTCCCTCCCTTAATCATCATTAGCCGCGGTTCAGTTTGCGTTTGTTTTGTTGCTGGAACTTTCATTGTTATTACTACACATACTACGTGATCTTCTTTATATTACCCCATCGACTGTTGGGCCATCGGTTGGCCGGGCGCAAACAGCCCCTTTTTTTGGTCTTGAGTTGATATAATTGATACATAGTATATATATATTATGTCACCATTTCGATGATGTTATTATTGCCCGTTTCGCCTTCAGTCTCCGGTCGTGCTGGACCAGCATGAAGTGTCATGTGCGTTACGTCTATCGTCCATCGTATCATTCGCCGTGAGGTAATGGTAACGGTGATGCTGACAAAGCAGACGATATATGATGTCGTGGATGTGCGTTAAATTGGTTGTCTTTCTTGTTTCGATTCCAATCCCTCCTCTCCTACCAGAAAATTTCTAAATGAAATCAATGCCGAGACTTGAGATATGTATAACTAATATACTTGTACTACACTGTGCACTCTGCATATCAGTGATGATGGCGGTGTGCACTTCGATGCTATTTACAACACTTTTGAATGTGACACACTATTCTTTTATTAGACGTTAATCCCTACATGTGTAACACACAGACTCAAAATCAGGCAAAATCGCGCTGAACCCACACCCATGCGTATGTTGTATGTAGGCCTATGATGGTCTCGATAATATGAAGAAAAAAACTTGTGTGATGACACTTAATGTGACTGAAAGTGATTTTTGTGCAAAATTGTGGTAATTTCATATGAGACAAAGAAAAAACAAACATATGATAATATGATAATGATAATAACAGATGGTTTGGCTTTATTGTAAACTATTAAGTCTAAATGTACAATAAACCGTATTACTTGGTTATCAACAAATGAAACTTTTTCAATTCATTACATTTAATTAACATTAGCAACATGATTTGGTTTTGGCGGTCAAGTAGGGCCTATATTTAAAAAAATTATAGCTGTAAAGTGTACACAAATTGTCACTTTGGTGGGTTTGAGCAGCACGAAAGTTTTAAGGTTTACTGAGTCTTTACTCTTTATAGTATATACTGTTGTATAATAAGTAGCACCTCAAATTCAACCCTCATGTCTCACTCACATTTGAAGTTTTAAATTTTTTCCTTTTCGCCATTTTCCAGCGCTATTTCTTAAAGCTATTGTGTCGTCGCCTGGCGGAGAATAATATCCAATATTTAGGTAAGTTTAACTTGGCTAGAGACAGCGCTATACGTGCTAAATGTATCATTAGTGCAACAACTTGTTAACGGCTAGAGATAGATTTTTTACCTATCAGATGAAAAGACGATCTTGAAATCATACGATCATAGATAATTATAAAATTTACCCTTAGGTTCCTGCAAAGGGTCCGCAACTCAAATTTACTTTTTATTTTTATTTTATTTTTTTTTTACTTTTTCCTTGCTTTATTTTTCCTTTTTTCCTTTTGAGATAGGCTTTCCTTCAAGCGAAAATAAAAGGGTAGGGAGGGGATGGGGAGGAGGGGGGGGGGGGTTCGTTCGCGCGCGCCCTTCTTTTAGCATGTAAAGCAAATTTCCTTTTTTTTCCCTTTTTTCACTTTTTTTTGCTTTTTTACCTTTTTTATTGTAGTAAATTTGAGTTGCGGACCCCTTTAAATAAAAAAAATCACAACTAAAATCACCTAAACTTTATAAAAAAAAAATAAAATTATTAAAATAAACAAAAGTTATTACACCATATAAAACAGTTGTTGAAGCATTTTTACAATTTGCACATCTTTCATGGTCGAAGTAATTTCGCATACAAAATCGATCACGTCACATTCACATAGCTGGACTATTTTGGTTTTTAAATTTTTGCTACAGTTTTAGTGTATGGGAATAAAAAATAGTATATTTATTTTTGCCTTTAAGTTGTGTCATCCATTCCGTCAGATTTTTGCTTTGGTTAACTTCCCTAAGATAGTACAGTCACTTTAGCATTTATACCTAGTACAAAATGTAATTAGGAAATGTAATTAGAAATTTTCTAAATGAACACTGTTTCTACTTACTTTTTAAGTAATTCCTAATAAAAGAGGACAAAATTAGCCCGTAGGATTCTATAGCAATTTGTAATTGAAAATATGTAAATGGGAAATGGGGATCTTATTATAAAGATTTAGTTATTTTAAATATTAATAATCATACTTTATGTATTAATAAACGTGTTTCAAATTTGAATTACTTTGATGAACATTTTCTATTTTTTAAGGAATTTAGTAGTTATACCATGGTGGAAGAGATGAATGGCGGAGCCACGGGATAGGGATTTGGCCTGTCAAACTGAAGCGTATGCTGAGGCAGGCCACTACGGCGCCACCGTCGTTTCTCCCGGTTTCAAGAGCTCATATAGAGTTGGCTAACGTCCGAAGTTGCCAGTTTGATGAAATTGTGAAAAAACGATTGGACACGAACCAGTATAACAGCGAGTATAACAGTTCTTGCATGGCGGCTTACGGAGTTTCGCCGGTGTCATTCTTAGTTTAATGTTTCCTATTTCAGTCGTCTTTAGTTTCCATTCATAATTGAATAACTACATTCCTTAGTTATTTTTATTTCCCCTCGATAGTCATTGTAGTTTATTTATTATTGGATGAAATTAGAAATGCATACAACTTCTCCGCTGACTAACAAAACACAATTGTTCGGATCTTTACGTGAAAGCACCCAAGATGAATTTAAAGCGTTTTTTTATTGATTACTAGCTGGAAGGAATAGTAGACACGATCGGACCACCACTGTGTGGTTTTTTAATAGATATCGAAACATTTTGTTTTGGAATCATTCGACTATTATGATGTCATATGCCATATCAGCAATACGTTTGGGGTCATTCCATCCAAAAACAAACAATTTAGTTGAGACTAACTGGGAAAAATCTGAATTTTTTACATGTTGTTTTGTTTTTCAAGACATAAGAAAAGGTTTGGAAAATTTTCAACTTTGTCCTTGAAGCCGGAAGCGAAATATAATGGTGCAAACTTCCCACTTGGTTTAATTTACGGAAGACCGTTTTTTTACTAAAACGCTTATAACTCATCACCCGTTTGAGTGTTAAAACGAATTCAAGGAATTTTTTATCATCTTCAAAACTGTTCAAGTGCGATCTTCATTTGACAAAACAAAGTCAGTTATTGAAATTTAAAGATTTTTTAAAAACTTACATCGCGGCTAAATACGACCAAAGCCGAGAATATAGATTACTCCACACATAGATCATTATTCGCTAAATAAGTGTGAAAAAGTCCCATTGTGTTACCATGCCTCGTTATTTTATTATGATTTTTCAAAGTTTAGATTTTTCGCCCATCGAGTCTGTGCGCGTTGATGCGCCAAGGTTGCGATTTCCCCTCACTAGTGTTGCCATATTCCAAAATCTTTTTCTTCCCTTGGACGGAAGAGGGAGAAAGAGAAAATGTAAAGATTTTGGGATATGGCAACACTGGTGACGGGGAATCGAGGGGAAATAAACGGAAAACTTATAATTCGTGTTTTCATATTCAATATCATTACTACAAATGAAACTGAAAAAATGTGATCTTATGACCACACATAGAGCTAATGCTGCTCTTTTTTTAAGAACTTTCCCACCCTATAATATTTCTTAGTTACCGAATAGCGTAGGCCTCCAAAGTAAGCCCATTGCCTACTAGGCGTCTCGGCCGTACAGATACTTACGCAACGAGATAAAAACCACATATCGCGTTGTTGAAAAATTCAAAAAAATCACATGAAACCTGTTATGTTCGATGAGAATGTGTAGGAAGAACAAATGTATTCTAAGTCTCAGGAACTGCATGTGCCTTGTACAAAGCGTAAACTAAAACTGAAGGGCTTCGATGAGCCGTCTCTCCTCGCTCTCACAGCCGGAAGCCGCTTGCGCGCTCCCATCTAGCGGGGAGATACATAACAACCCTTTTCCAAGCGGCGACATACCATAAATAACAAACGAACGGCGCCGCTTAACACACAAAATGGAATTAAAGGAAAAAAAACTGATTGCATAATACGAGAACGTAAGTTTAAAGTGAACAAAAGACTGATTACACACTACGATAGGCGTAAGATAGGGATAGACGTAAGATAGGCCTGTTGAGGCGGGGACTCTTCTATACGTCTACCATCAGCCGAGGCCGTCGAATCCTCCCGCTCCGTCGCGGTTGGGTCGGTATCGAAGCGGGTTCCGGTCTTGTCTGGCTAGCTGCTGTTTCCGGTACTCCGTCGTCGTTGCTGTTGGCTGGTGGCGTCGTTGCGTCTCCTTCGATGCCGGGAATCTTTTGCGCGTCCTTGTCGTCGGATAATAAAGGGCGGAGGTGGCGTCGGTTTCGCCACAATACACTTCCGCTTGCAAATTTTATTCGATACGACCGGTACTTCCCGATACTGACAATCTGTCCGGTTCTTTCCCATAGCAAAGAATGGGGATCTTGGATTTGGACGTGAGATCCGATGGGCAGTGGTGAAAGCGGACTTGCCCGTTCGTCGTAGCGTTTTTTTACCTCGTCATCCAAGGTATGTTGGCGGTCTCGTGCGTTCATGGTGTCCTTCCAGCGTGTAGCAAAAGAAGTGCGATGGGCTGGCAATATCGAACGAAGCTGGCTGCCGAACACCATCTCCGCCGGGGACATTCCGTTTTCACGTTGCGTATTACGGAATTCAAGAAGACCTTGCATGAATGCGTCGGATGTGAGGTCTCCTGCGGGTGCGATTTTCAAAACGAGCCGCTTCATAGCGTTTACTTCCGCCTCTGCATGACCGTTGCTCTGCGCGTAGTATGGAGATGAATTTTCCCACACTACCCCCCATTTCTGTAGCGCTTGCTGGAATGCTCCGGCTCCAAACTGAGGGCCGCCATCAGTGCGTATACGGATGGGCACCCCGAGGACGACCAAATTTTCTGTGATCGCCTGAATCAATTCTCTGGCTGAAGAGGCATGATACCATCGGTGGATCACCGGCCATCCGGATAGGCGGTCTGTATACACGAGAACATGCAGTCGCCGGGACTCGAACAAATCCACCGATACTTCCTCGAAGACGCACTCTGGTAAAGCGTCGCGTAGTAGGGGCTCTTGTTGCTGGGACGGCTGAAGTTCTTGACATACCTGGAAACTGTCTACAAACGCGACGATGTCGTTGCTCAATCCTGGCCAGTATATGGTTTGGCGGGCCCGCCACTTCATGCGGACGATTCCTTGGTGAGCCGCGTGTAAATTTTGAAGGATTTCACGTCGGGAACTTTGCCGGCAGCCCGTAGAGTGACAGACAGAGTGACAGAAGCCAGTGACTTCTTTATACTGGCTTCTTGGGAAGGCGGCTTCTTGACTTTACCCTCCTTTCGTACACCACGAAGCGCTAAATCTTACTCCATACGACATCTCTTCCTCGAGTGGGTCACACATTCCACCTCAATTAAACCACCGCTCAATTGTTGAAATATTCGGTAGCAAGGACAGGGGCATTCTGGTAGGATGCCCTACTTCACAGCCAACGTATGAACACGTTGAGGTTTCTTATATCGACACCGGTGGTCTGATCTTCATTTCAGACGAGTATACCATACGGTAACTTGAGACAGAACCTGCTGATCATAAGCATATATATATGCATATATAGGCATAGGGCACTCTCAGAGGGGCCGGTCCACTCCTATGACTCGATGATGATAGGCTTCGTTAACGGCGGTGGTACTCGATTCAGATCAGTCCAACTGAGTTTGGCGAATGCTGGCGATGTGTGAGTGTGACTTCTAGGTGGCTGTGGAATGGATCTGCTACTCACCCTGTTTGTCAGATCATACTTGAGGCAAGGTAGAAGAGGCGTCCCCGAGACCCGCGCATTGCTCGTTAGCCTGGATGGAACTGCTAAAGGCAACGAAGGCACTCCAGAAACAGGCGTAGTTTTTGTTGGTGCTGATAAACTTGCTAAAGTATGGGTAGGTTGATGGGTGGGTAGGGTTACTCAATGGATTGGAGTGAGCTCGTAATAATAATGGATGAAGAACATATCATACTGGGACGTATCATACTGGGGGAATAAGAAAAGCACAAATGACTACAGAATAGGGACAAAATTAGACGCAGCGATTCAATACCTCAATGACTAAATACAACACTTGGCTTCTGAGCGAGTGAAAGTCACACACATGTTAGGGCGCACCTTTCAATCAGCCCATCTTCTCCCTTCTCCCCTTGATTAAATACACCAAGTTGGGTTTCGACACTCTGTATTACAATTACACACGTCACTTGACTTCGATATCGTCCGTGTTCAGCTTCAAGTCCTGGAATGACGTCCCTTTCCCAAACTCGTCACCTTCAGCCCTTTTGACGACACACCCCTTTTACACAATCAAGACACAAGGGAAACTGCCAGGGGAGATAGATGGCTCTACGTACACACCGTACGCAAGGGGGCAGGTACTACCGTACCGTAACATTCGGCCTTTCCTGACTCGATCGGCCATACATGGACATCGAAACACCGGAGAAACATAAACCGAAAACAACAAAAACAAAAAAAAAATCAAAACAAATAATGCGGAATTGTTGCAAAAGGGAATGCGCACACAAAGGCCGGGATAATGTACGGACCGATTTTTCTTCTATTCAAATAACCGGTAGAGAAAATTGGTTTTAAATGGGAAAATTAACTTGACTGATTGGGCAAAACAAAAATGGAAACAAAGAAAGAAATAGGTTTTTACGGTTGGTTTTGGAGGGATAAAAAAAAATGTTCCAGTTACTATTATGAAGGAGAGGACGCAAAATAGAGATAGCTTCGTTTTTTTTTCTTCTTTTACGGGAGGAATGATACTATGAAGACGGACGATAGTGAAAAATGAAATGAAATAATTATACTCCTACCAGACCGACCCGTTATTCCGTCACGTAATCTTTAAGATAATCTGGACGCTTCCTCTGACGACCTCTCGATGATAGGCGTAACGGTGGTGGTTGCGGCTCCTCCGGAACGGAATCCGCTCGCGTATGCGTCGTCAATTTCCGTCGTCCTTTTCGTTGCGGAATTACGGTCTCGGGCTGTTGTTCTACCTCCGTATTCTCTTCATCATCTTCACTCTCGTCGAAGACAACTTCTCGTGGCCGAAATTTCCTGATTTGTGACACATGCGCATTAAATCGCCGGAACTTCCTCGCTGTTCTTCTTCCAAGGGGGGGGGGGTCTTCAACTAGATATGTTGTTTCACAGATGTTGTCACCTGATTTCACTTGTTTCACTACTTGAAAAGGCCCAGTAAATTTCCTGGTCTTTCCCTTCTTTTTCGCCTTTCGACGCACCAGAACAAACTCTCCGGGTTGAAGTGGCTGCATGAAACTCGTCGACGTAAATCCACGAGCGCTTTGGTCTTCGATTGTTTACTGATGAAACGCATATACACTTCTTTGCGCAATTCTTCCACGAGCGACTGGAACTCGACGAACGACTGTGGCCGGTCTGCTGGCCCTGATAAAGAATTTTCCAACGGCATTCTCGGCACTCGATCAAACAGAAGTTCGAATGGCATCTTCTCAGTAGTGCTTTGTTTAGCAGTATTGATTGCGTAGGCTGCTTCTCTTAGATGTTTGTCCCAGTCGTTGTGTTCCGTGTTTACATACGCCGCCAAAACTAAGGCAAGCGTCCGGTTGGCGCGTTCAACTAATCCTGATGTCTGCGGATGTTCTCCGGTTGCAAAAACATGCTTTATTCCCCAATCCTCCAGTGCGTCAGCTACTTCTTTTGCCGTATATGCCGTTCCTTGATCTGACACTTTACGGACGGGTGTACCAAATCGATGAACAATGTTGTTCTTCAGGAATCTCACAACATTTGCTGCCGTAGTGTCCGGCACTGCCTCGAGCTCAACATACTTGCTCAGAGCATTGATCGCGACAATGATGTGCTGATTACCGTCTTCTGTTAGCTTGAAAGGTGCCAGATGGCCTATTACGATGGATTCGAAGCAACTTGTAGGTGGCGCTATCGGTTGAAGAATGCCGAATGGGGTACCGGTCTGGTGCTTATGTAATTGACAGAAGAGACAGGAAAGAACATATTTACGTACATCGACAGTTACACGGGGCCACCAATATCTTTGCAACACTCTCAAAGACTTTTTCAGGATTGGGCCGTATACCTTCGGCGTCGATGACGTGGCCGAGATGAAAAACACTGTCCGTCGCGAACACACATTTCTTGGGATTGATAGTGAGACCGGCGTCACCAATGGCTGTTAGAACGAGATTAAGTCGCTCCAAAAATTCGTCGAAGTTGGAACCGAAAACAAGACAATCATCTAAATATACAAGACACATGGACCACTTAAGATGTCGCAAAACTCTATCCATTAAGCGCTGGAAGAATGCTGGACTATTATGAACTCCTTGCGGCATTCGTGTAAACTCATACAGACCGTCCGGTGTGATGAACGCGGTCTTCTCTCTTTTTTTCTGCCACCGGGATCTGGTAGTATCCGCTGAGGAGGTCGATACTGGCAAACCATTTCGCTCCAGCAATCGGTCGAGGACGTCATCAATACGTGGAAGTGGGTAAACGTCTCTTTTACTCACGTTATTGATTCTTCAGTAATCCACACAGAAGCGGAAATCTTGATCCTTTTTCTTCACAAGGACGACGCTAACAGCCCAAGGGCTTGTAGATGGTCGTGCCAGACCTTTAGGCACAAACTCTTCTACTTTTTGAGCGATGACCTTCCGTTCACTGTATGACGTTCGAATTGGGTTTGAGCGTTTCGGCTTCGCGTCTCCGGTGTCGATCGTATATCAACTAGTGATGTAAAGCCCAGCTTACCGTCAGAGGGGAAACATTTTAAATGTTTGGACACGACGTTCAATACTCTACGGCGCTGTTCTTCGTTGAGTCCGCTTCCTAATTGAATTTCTTCTTTTATCGCGTCCCACCGCTCCTTCCAATGTACAGCTGTACACATTATCGAACTCATTCGATGTTGTTTTTTCTTTCTCTTCATCTTTCAACGACTCCTGGTCTTCCACTAATTGAACTTGAGCATCATAGGCGCACTCAATCTTGGTCAGCCAGTCTCGTGCTTTAAGATGAAGTGTTCCGGTACTAAGATTGAGGACGGGTACACTTACTATTCCCTTCTCAATGCTGACTAGACAGGAGGGCACACAAAATTCTTTCCCAGGGAGGGAACAACGAATCGGACGCACTAACACAGTTTCCGTTTGTTTTGAGCCTACTTAACATGCTACGAACTTCAGTGAATCTACTGGGATTGTCGTGCGACGCAAAATTTTTGCCGGCTGTCCACTCCTTTTCTTGCACCTTCCTTCCTCTTGAAAGGAGGCTATTAGCTCGTCCGTGATGTCCCAAGGTTCCTCTTCATCCCCACACTGATAGATGTGTTCACTGACTTTCGATTCTACGACGGCCGGCTCTTCCCTACCAAGACAGGTTTTCTGATATCGAAAAACGATTAACACAGGGTTGTAGATCTTTTTACGCTGATCATTTTTAATATAGGGTTTAGGGTGTGCAAATGAGCGTAAGTGCCCGTAAAACGCGTTCAAAGTTTCGAGTTTTACGGAGATGACGCGCAGCCCAAGCCGGCCAGAAAAGGGGGTCGAGCGGTGGGTGGCGCGTACCCATGGGAGAGGGGACAGTGTAGGGGGGTATACTAGGGCCATACTATACGAGCCCATGTTTTCCCATCTGCTCCCATGTCACTGTGTCTAATGGTGGTCTAATGGTCAGCATTGTGGGCTAACATGTCGAAGGACCGAGGTTCGAATCTCGGCCAAGTCAAAGAAAAATTTGATAAAAAGTCGAAAAGAGAAAAATAAAAAAAATTAAATTTTGAAATTTTAAAATGGGAATAGCATCAGTCACTGCTATATCATGCAGTCACATGTTGCATTACATAAAGCTATGTTTGTGGGGAGCTACCATACGGCTCATGCTTTCCCTCATCTTAAACATGTCAATGGTAGCCTTATGGTCAGCGAACCGTGCTGCCATGCGAAAGGTCCGATGTTCAAAACTCGGTCGAACTAATTCGATTTTTGATAAATTAAATTTGAAACGCTTCCGGAGTTGATGGAAGTGGAAGATCGGTGGTAAACTGGTAACTGACGACGACGCCACGCCTCCCGCTCTTGTCGCGGTCGTAAGTTACCAGTTTACCACCGATCTTCCACTTCCATCAACTCTAGAAGCTTTTAAATTTAATTTATCAAAATCCGAATTAGTAAAAGCGACTTCGACTGACGACCGAGTTTTGATCCTCGGTCCTTTGGCATGGCAGCACGGGTCGTTAACCATAAGGCTACCGTTGACATGAATGTGTGAAGGGAAAGCACGAACTGTATGGTAGCTACCATATGGTACAAACATTAATTTATGTTTGTAACATGTGACCGCATGATATTTCAGTGACTGATGCTATTAAAATTTAAAATTTTCAAATCGAAATTTTTATTTTTGACTTGGCTGAGATTCGAACCTCGGTCCTTCGACATATTAGCTCGGGATGCTGACCATTAGACCACCAGTGATATGGAAGCCAAGGAGAAACATGGAATGGTATAGTATGGCCCAGGTATACCCCCCTTCACTGTCCCCTCTCCCATGGGTACGCGCCATCCCCCGCTCGACCCCCCTTTCTGGCCGGCTTGGGCTGCGCGTCAGCTCCATAAAACTAAAAACTTTGAACGCGTTTTACGGGCAGTTCCGCTCATTTGCACACCCTAAACCCTATATTAAAAATGATCAGCGTAAAAAGATCTACAACCCTGTATTAATCGTTTTTCGATATCAGAAAACCTGTCTTGGTAGGGAAGAGCCGTGTTGTCCCTGTGGTGAACGCTTCAGCTGTTTTCGGCTGTGAAACTGGCACCAATTTTTCTTCTTGTACAATTAGATCCGTCTTGCTGGCTATTATCCAGTCTACACCCAGTATGACAGAAAACGGAGGATGTTTTACTGTTGCTACTCGTTCAACCATGGTTTTTCTACCTTCCCACGTCACACACATATTCACAAATGAATCGATTTCAACGGTTCTGTTGTCCCAACCGCGAAAATTTACACTAGGTCCAACACACTTGTCCAACTTTTTTGCAAGGCTGCGCCGGATGGCGCAGCCCTCCACCGCCGTGTCCTCGTCCAGCTGTCTCACCCATACGAGGTCGGCCACTGACTCCTTCACTCTTGCCAATGACAATTTCTTCCAATCGGGAGGCCAAGTCATTCACCAACCGGTTTGCAACAGCTTCTAGTGCAGCTGATGGGTCGACTGGATCGGCCGATTTTTAGGGCGTCTCCCCTGCTGGTGCTGCCAAGCTAGTAGGCAGATTATTGCACGCCGTGTAGAATGCTGCGACGTTGGCTGGATTTGTACTCATAACGGCCGCCTGATGTTGCCATGAGCGTAGGCCTTCAGTGAGCGCTTGCACTTTTTGCTGGTCGGTCAACGCGACAGGAGCCATAGCCAACAGCTTTTCTTTGGCCATTGCGTATTGCATAACAGATTCACCTGGCTGTTGTACTCTGGCCACCATCGTGCTCGTCCAGTCGGTGAAAGAGATCTTTGTTGCGAACGCCGTCCTGAATGCTGCTGACCAGTTGTTCCATGCTGCGTGTGTATTGCCAACACGAACGGGCCAATCTGCTACGGTTGGGCCTAATCGTCGAACAGCGACCTGAATCCTCTGGCCATCGTCCCATCCTTCCGTCGTCGCCAATGCAACCACTCTGGCAACGAATTCATCTGGCGTTTCGTCTGGACCACCTGTAAATTTTGGAATAGACTCAATAATACAATTATCAATTTTTACACGAACTGCATCACCACCGCCTCCACCACCACCACCACCACATATTTACCCTTCCTACACACGCAACAAAGTGGGGTGAAACATCAATTAATAAGAGCACACAAAACATGTCAATAATGCATTACCTCTAATAAAGAGAGAAAGAGAGAGAAAGACGAGGAACAAGCACGACGGCTTGAAGTAGTTCATCTCAGGCCACACTTTCCTAGACATTTTTCTGTTAAATAATATGTTGGAAATTACAGATGTGTGAGAATTTGTTTTGGTTTGATTGTTTTGATCCCTGTATGTCTGTCGTGTCCCTCTTCAAGCGTGTAACGACCGAACCGATAGAGAGAGAAAGCAGATGGCCAAGCGAGTTAAGAAGGAGCATGGGCCAAAATAATTATAACCATAGTCATTAACATCGCTCTAGTGAACCAGTATTTTTATAATCTAGTATAAACCACTCCCCGCTTTGATACAAGAAGCAACGGTGACTGGTTTGCCGACTCACACGCCACCCAACATATGGCAGACAAGAGGGAATGGCTGACCAATTTCGTCAATGTGCCCGATGGATCTTTGGCCGTTTAGGGAATAGGTTACTCAAGCTATGCAGTAAAAGGCTCCGGAGACGTCCAAATACGAATCACCACAACTCACGGAGCAAAGAAATCAGACACAATCAAAGGAGTTCTCTACGTTCTTGGTCTCGGAAAAATCCTATTTTCGATCACCCCCGCTATGGATCTAGGATCGATTGTAACCTTAACAGGAACAAACGTTCACTTCTCATCTTCAAGTGGCAACTGTCAAATGTTTGGAGAGCGTGTTATGACGACCCTTTACCTCATTGCTATGGTTCCACGCAATGATATAGAAGCTAAACAGAGTGTAGCTCTCCCTTCATCCATAATATCCATCTCGCCGGGTCTTTCAACTTGGCATTGACGTCTAGTCCATCTCAGTTACAACACAAAATTAAGATGGCTTCCAGTGGAGCAGCCGAAGGACTAGCTGGATCTTTCCAACACTGTCGTTCCAACTTAACCGTGCACTTGATGTGGGTATGAAAAGCACCAACCCAGTAGGTTGCATTTGAGAGGCATACACAGGTTAGCTGATTCATCTTTTTTTAATTTACTTTCTTTTAATAAGTTTGGAAGAAAAGTTTATAAAATAAATTAAGGTTACAACGACCTCTGCGGCCCGATGGAGAGGACTTCGCCAAATTTCGTTCGATTTATAAACAATTATAGTGGACGGAGATTCATATATTTTATCAAATACCAGTCAGAGGCAGCTTCTAAGTTCATGAAGCTCATCAAGGTCATAAGGAATAAACCGGCATTCTTGTCCGCACATTGAGGACAGATGGAGGCGGAGAGGGGGAAGTTTTGGCAACGTTTTCGCGGAATAGTTAATACGAAAGGGGATCCGTGACAAATCCAGGCGTTTTCGGAAAGATGAATTAGGACTGTTACCGAAGGTACTCGCAGCTGCCTTCATGACAGCCCAGTCCAGTCTGAGTCGTGGGGGGAGGGGGAAGGAATTTGACACTGGAACCACTGACCTCATTAAGGACTGTAGACTTCTACTCTATGTATGGGCTGAGGTGGCCAACTTTAAAGTCTAATCTTTGAATCGGAACATCTGCAAGGCCTCTTTTCCGGTCACCTCCTTCGAGGCTTATCACAACAAACGGCCCAACCTTTCTGATTTGTGCGTGTTTGGGTTATTGCCTTCGGCCATATTCCTATGCAGCCTACGCTGCATCTGTGTTGGCTAGAGTGCAACACAGAAGACCTATCGTTTCTTGAGGCAGCTGTCGCGAGTTATCAAAATCATTAAAGACGGAACGTCCGATGAACATCATCGTCTTGTTGATGTGCACAAAGACACCATTTATAGCATCAACGGATCTAAATCACAACACTTCATCTTTGATCGAGCCGGCTTCTCTGAATCTAATGAAAGAAGTTGTTAACTCTCCAACAACAGACGAAGATCCAGGAACTCTTTTTGCAGAAGATGGCGTTGTTGCTGAAAAGCCTGCAAAGCCGGGTGCTTTAGATCAGAGAGAGAGCAAGTGTAGAATTATCCCGAGCCGGACGTAGATCAGCTTCAAAATTTTAAAATGGCAAATATCTAACGAAGCTCTTTATTTTTCACTTTTTGCGTCTCTGTAGGGTTATTTGTTCCCTATTTAGAGAGCGGCAAAGTAGCCAATTTTTGATAAGCCTCCTCAGCGTGTTCCCAAATTAAAGCAAGTTCTCCGTCGAAAATTCAATTTTTGGGAACTCGATGAAAATCGGCTTTTTACATAACCCCTTTTTAGACCGTGGTGACAAATATTTCTGATGTCTTTTCAGTAGGGTCTGGCGGTCGCAGGCCCGCAGACATAAGAGAAAAAAAATCAGCCAAAGTCCCCAGACTTAACCGATTTTCTAAAAATCCTACCTACAGAATTGAATCACTTTTCACAAAATGTCAATTGTCTCTTCTTTTATCGAGGGTTTATGTTGTCAAAGCTATGCATCAAAGCATCAAAGTCTACACGAGAACCTTTGATCGCGAACTGTCGGGACTCCTAAGTCTCACCAGTCCCCCCCAGGTGGAAGCAAATCATCAAATCCCCTGGATGCCGACGAGACAGAAAAGTCACCGGTCAGAGCTGACCAGCCAGGCAGTTGCGTGTTCAAAATAAATGGAATAAATAATAAAGCGTTAGTAGTTTTATTCCTCGTGGCCAGAGGTCCTTTCCGACACGCCGCTTAAAATTAATTCAGTTTCAATTCCGTTTGAGCGCTTCTCGATCTTGAGGGTCGACCCCTGATTGAGCCGGACCAGAAACGCCCTGGTTAGAGATGTCTGAAATTCAAAGATAAGAGATGTCAGAAATTCAAAGATCGGAGATGTCAGAAATTTAATGGGCTAAAGAGTGCCAAACGGATGAAAGAAAATCGTAGTGGTGGGTGGCATGAATTCCCATGGAATAAGTTTTCCCCATAAACAAATTATGTTTTGCTGAGAGAAGATTTACAAAAAAACCTTTTTTCCTTATGTAGAAGATTACATGTAGAAAATTATATTATTGTTTCGGAGTATTTTCAATTACTGTGCAGAATGAAATGTAACCATATGTAGCAATTTATTTCCATGGCAGTTTACAAATTAGATGATTTTAATCTTACGTGATCCAAGGAAGGATAATTTAAAAGGTTCAGTAAAATAAAGACATATGGCAGAAATGCCAAAGTTGGTAGACAGACGTTGTTGAAGTAAGATGACGTGATCAACAGTATCAAAAGCAGCAGTTTGATCAAGGAGAACAAGAATTACCGCGTCTTCATCATCGATAGAGGGGAAAATGTCATAATGAACTTCATAGAGAACTCACTAGAGCAGTTTCAGCGGAGTGAATGATAGGTGGATTTTACAGATGCAAAGAGTTACTTTCAAGATTTTTTTTTAAGTTGAAGAGTAGCTGCACGTTCAAAAAACTTAAAGAGGAAAGAAAGGAGAGAAATAGGATGGCAATTTTTGTCAGCCTGAGGATTGAAAACTCGATTTTTAAGTTGTGTAATAAAAGCAAGCTTTATATATTCTGGATACATGTCATGGGAGACAGAGCGAAAATGGTGTAAATTTCTTTGTGCAAGTGCGTAGGCATTGAATGGAAGGTGAAGTGTTGGACAAAAGGCAATGAAAGACATGATCTCTTACGGAGCGTACTCATTGAAAGCCGAAGTGGTAGACGGTGGCTCAGGAGACCACGGAGGAGCGTAAGCATCAAGACTGGATTGGAATATTTCAATCTTCTCTGTAATTTTTTTCACGAATCGGTCGACGAGTTTTGGAAGAAAATCACAACCAGCACAAAGCACGACTAGCTGAGGTAAATAAAAAACCCGCATGGGTTGTTTCAAGTGATTGAATTAGAACAGTGATCGCATGCTACTCATATTCTATTTTTTGAGACCGTAACATAGTATGCTTGGAGTGAACACACTCAAGCTTCTTTTTTTGAATGCATAAGGCCTTTACATAGTTTGCTAGTTGTCAACACACTCAAACTCACAGCATGAAGAAGAATGACAGGAGAAACAACGGAATAGGCTAACAGACCAAAATCTGATATCATGCTGAAGCCTGGCTGGAACTAAACCGCTTGGCGGCGCTGTGCGGTGGTAGGGCAGTTTTGCAAAGCAGTGGGAACTGGGAAGGGAAATAAAGATTCAAATATGCATTTCGAGAACATAAATTCACTTCTTCATAAAATAAATTCACTGAAGCTATGTTGAAAATTCAATAAAACTTTGCTACAGTAGCTAACTTCTACTAATGTTGTAAACACAAAAAGTAAAACTGCCCTACCACCGCTCAGCGCTGCCAAGCGGTTTAGTTCCAGCCGGCTTCAGCATGATATCAAACTCTTAGTACGTCGTTGTTTCTCCTGTCTTTCACTTCACGCTCACAGTCAAGATTATATATCCTGCATTTTTATACACTCTTAGCCTTGCTCTGCTTTTCTCAATAATTTTTTTCTTTCCCCTTTCTTCTCAGACTCAATTGACCGATGGAAGAAAAGAGATGAAAGAAAAGAGACGTAACAAGTAGAAACTATAACGAACCCAGTCAAAAGAAAAACATTTATGGTTTAGCAACTGGAAGAGAAATTAGGCTGGATTTTGACCCAGTATGCATCCTCTGCGGCTGATCTCACAGCCAACTGTCTGACAAGCTTATATACCTTCAAACATGATCCTGGAAAAAACTTGTGTCACATCAATGGAGTCCTGGCTTTTACCAACAAGCTACACAAAATTGGCAGCCCATTGCAGAACTGCACATCATCAACATCATTACATCTTCCCATCCTGAGCCTTAAGCCAGAGTACGGTCAAACACAGATAAATCGAAACCATCGTTTTATCCCGTTGACAACCGTTCAGATGGAGGAAAGTACCTCCATCAAGTAAAGAGAGCCAGGATCAACAAATTTCATGGAGGAAGAGGAAGTTTCAAAGAATCTTCTGGTCCTCCCAAACTCAGAGAAGATGGACAAGAATAAGAATGCTTGTTGTGTGAAATTGACACACTTAAAATAAGAGACTGCAGAAACATGACCAGAGCGAAAAAGGCAAGAGATGAGACAGCTATTATTGTTATAACAGGGAGAAGAAGAGTTGCTTTGGGAAGAAGAAAGGAATCCACATGCTCCACAAATCCACAAAAAGGTAAAGATAGATGAAGAATTGTACAGTGACCCTCCCAAAAGTGGAAAGAAATAGTGTCTCCTGTCAATCTTGCCATAAAAAAGAAGTTGTCAGTGGAATTATCTAATGTTGCTGCTTCTGCTTTCCAACGGCTTCATTTTTTTCTGAGGAGTTAGCTAAGCCAATGGGACACTGGCTACTTTAGTGCATCAAGAAGAATAACTGTTCATTGAATCAAAGACTTGCAATAATAAAGAGCCTTCAAAAAAAGAAGACAAAGACTTGTCTTTCCCTCTAAGATAAAACTGATGCCAACACCTATGTATATATCATCCCTTTAATCATAATTGCAGCACTAGAGCCTCTTGGAATAAAAATTCGAGTGACAGCTAGACTTGTAAAATATGGCTACTCTGCCTGAGAAAGTAATAATGACCAATACGGGTTGAAGAGGCGGAATTTCCAGATTTTATTGCTTGAGAAAGACAGTCACGAAAAATTACATTCTCGACTCTGAATCCTTTTACACGTGAATGATCTGTCGTCGTCTGCTCTTTCCAATTTCTCCCTGCGTTTTGCCCGCCAACTCGCCTCCTGGTTCCGGTTCACCACAGTACGGGCCGGCAGACGATGGAATTACTCGCGAGAACCTGAAAAAAATCAAAGTTTGACAACCGGGTGAGTTAGTTCAGAACGTTTAGTTTTCACGGTTGCCGTGTGGACACCAACTTCGTCGCCTCTGGGCAACACTTTCGTAACGCTCCCTATCAGTCAATCGCCCCTTCTGCTATTCATCAGACGCTCCCAAATACCACCAAAATGCGGCGCAGACGGTGGGGAGAATTTCCAAGTGATCCCGAGGTCGATAAATTCTGCTGCCACCGGCGTCGAATTGAGATTTTCAATCTCTTGCCTGAGTTCCGTTTCCTCGCCGTGATATTGGTGCCGTTGTCACTGTAAATTACCCTAGGGTGACCTCGCAAGGAGATGAAGCCATGATGAACGAA
The DNA here is from genome assembly GCF_021234035.1 of Daphnia pulicaria. Lineage (NCBI taxonomy): Eukaryota > Metazoa > Arthropoda > Branchiopoda > Diplostraca > Daphniidae > Daphnia > Daphnia pulicaria. The sequence continues at coordinate 8,581,340 of NC_060918.1, read as the reverse complement.
TCGGCGTCCATCGTGTCCAACACTTTTAAATGTACGGCTCGGGAGGTACGTTATCAGTAGTCCCCACCGCTTCACTCATCGCCTTCCAATCACAATTTTAGAGGGTCCGAAGCAGTCGAGGTCCACATTAGTGAAGACGCGCAAGGAGTGCACGAGACGTTCCTTCGGCCAGCTAGCCATTCGTGGCGCCTGAGGCATAGAACGCAGCATCTTGCATTTGGTACACTGTGCAAGTGTACGCCGGATGGCCCTGCGCCATTGTGGGAGGTAAAACTGCTCACGAACAACATTCAACGTGTGTTCCACACCAGAATAGGGCAATTACCATTCAACGTGGAGTCACAGCGCAGCAGAGGAGCAGCTTCTCGTTTGAGAGTGTTAAGTTGAATGTTTCAGGTGTTGAGTTTAGACAAAGCGGATGACAACGGTCGGCAAGAACTTGTAGCAACGTGCAGCTGTTGCACGTTGACCACCTTTATTTCTTTAGTCTTAATGCTTTGCCGATCGAATGGTGGCGGAGTCTACGACACGTTGAATAGAACATCTGATCCTCAAATTCAGCGGCAATTTGGCCCAAAGTCTTTTGGAATGATTCATATTAGGCCGGATTGATTGATAATGGGCGACCGGGGTGAGAGGTGTGAAGCTGATATAAAACAATTTGTTAGTTCGAGTGAAACTCAACTGAGGAAAACAAAAGTCGAAGCTCCTGTTTCACGATTAGGGACAGGTTTGCGGCTAAAACTGCCGCTTTCAACTCCAGTCGAGGGATGGTTGTCGGCTTGAGGGGGGGGGGACAAGGCGACCTTTGGCCATGACGAAGCTGACATGAATTTATCGCCGTAGCGTACGCGTAAGTAGGCGAACGCTCCAAAGGCGACGGGCAAAGCATCGGCAAAAATCACTAACACAAAATCGGAGCCTACGAGGGAAAAGTCGGCGGGTCGGAAGCATCTTTTAACAGAAAGAAGCAATTTTTCGAAGCTGGTGGTCAATTGCTGCCACTTTTACAAAATTTCGATTGGCAAAGGCTGGTCCCACCCACCAGTGTAGCTTTCGCCAGTTTTTGCGTGTGTTGAAATACAGTTTTGCGCCGGGAATGGCTGAAAGACAAATGCCGAGAGGATCGAACATGAGAGAAATTACGGACAACAATTCTCGTTTGGTAGTAACCGTTGGCATCGATTTTATCTTGATGCCATAAGAGTCTAAGTTAAGATCCCACACCATACCGAAAAGATATTCCACATGTAGCGTGTCTTTATTCAAGTCACCGGTGTGTGAAGCTCGCTGAATTTCTGGGATGGTGGCCAAGACTTGCCGGAATGACGTTGCGAAGCTTGTCAGACTAAATCCGGCGGACGACTGCGAAACTTGTTTTGCGAATTTTATTGCTTCGTCGTTAGTTTCGAATAAGTCGCGAAGTGACCTGTGGAAATTGTACGATTGTGTTGACTGCATGCTGTACAGTAAATATTGCACCAGAGGAGGAACAAACAGCTCCTAATACTAGGTTGTGGATTAGAAGGTTGTGATCGGTGCGTTACTGCCAAAATTGCGGTAGACAAATCGCTTGTATAAGGACTAATGTTTTCGGCCACACCAACTCTGTGGTAAAACGTAGTGATGTCAGCGGTGAGTGCGACGAGAAACTGATGAGCGCGGAGAAGGACGCCGACTAGCAACGGGATGAGCGGCGGGCCACGCAAAACAAAGTGGTTAAGTGAAACACCTCTGTAAAGCACAGTGCAGTCGAAGACAACTCGAATTTTTGCGGGTTTGTACGGTGGAATGAAGTAAAATAAATTAGATGAGAGATACGGGTGTATTCTCGTCCAAATACTGAGACCAACTGGCGTATCTATGTTTTTGGGGGAGGGGGCGACATTACCAGGTCATCCCATTCGGGTTAACGACGTAGCAGGGAGGTAGGTACAAAATCATACCTTCCGGCTTGTTTATGTCCAACCAGCTGACGGTGACCACGGTTCCTGGCGATAAAAGATTCTCGACAATGGCTACGTGTTTTGCGGCGGTTTCGTGCATATGTGGCTCTAACATTCGGCGCTCGAGGCCACAGAAACGGGAAACTGCCTATCCTCTGTTTTTTGGGATGATTTTATCGATAGCTGTAAGATGCTCAACATCTGTTCGTCTCCGTTGGTCGCTGTGTTCGTGTTCGCGGCTTTTGCCATAACGCCAAAGGTTTCAGTTGATTGGAAACAGTCAACTACTTCTGATAGAAAGGTTTCTTGCCGGACGAAACCTAAGTTTACTCTGCTTTTGTTGCTCGGTCCGGCGACAAGACACAACGGTATTTTGCCCACTACAGCCCAGTTAAAGCACGTTTGCAAAGCGGTAGGGCCGGTTTCACCATCGGCAGTGGTAAGCGTTCGAAGAGCTGGTAACATGTTCATTCCCACAGGAATTTTCACTTTCGAAGAAAATATGGCAGGCAAGTCGATTTCGGCCAAATGTTTCCATCGTTTCTTGATGTCAGGCCAGTTTATTTTGCGTTAAGAAAGTATTATGTTGGGGAAAACAAACGCTTCGCGAACGTCGAATGATTTGAGTTTAAATGTCACGATGTTTGAATCCATTAACACTGAGTAGTTAAACGAGCCTAAGCAAATTTTGGCCGAAGGACCTTGTAGTTTTGGAAAATCCGCTAATTTTCGCGATATGAGAGTAGCTTCGCTGCCCTGGTCGAGAATCGCGTAGGTTGTTTGTGCTTAATTTTTACCTTCTACTTGTTGTAATCTACTCAGCCGACGAGCGGGTTCGACTGGTCAGATTGTTACGTTACTCGAATAAGGGAAACACGCGACAAATAAACTAGGGGATGCTTACACGAATATATTTTACTTACACGAAACACGATACACGCGAGTGAGCCAGGTGTCTAGCCAAAGCTCTCTCTCAACTTGCTTACGACAGTAAGTCTTACAGAGACACACACTTGTCTCAACTACTACACTAGATCTTCTGACTGCTCTTTCGTGTGCCGGCCGTCACATGACAGTCGCGCCCACTGGCGGTCACAATGACAATCACAAGGGCCCTCAGGGCACCCATACAGTACAGAAAGGGGTTCATAGATGGAGTAAGGAGACAGACGGGGCCGTCTGCAACATTCGGCCCTTCCTGACTCGATTTGGCAAATATATACAAGGGAAACAAACAATCAACAAAAGAATAAAACTTAGCATGACGAGCGCAAACTTTGGAACTTGTCAAATCGAAACTACACTTGGGACAACAACAAAAAAAATAAATAAATAAGAGGGGACTTAAACTAATCCTTTCCTTTCCCTGATTCTGTCCAACCCAAAAAAAAACTTAAGATGGGACGGGATAAAAGATAAAGAAAGTAAACTGGACAAAACGTACTCAACACAAACTAGCGAAAAATAGTCGTTGACAAGGGGAGGAGGGAGATATACACAAATCATGCAACGAAATTCTTCATCCAGCCCGGACGAACTACTTTTCTTCCGGCTCTCGTTGTCGTTGGAGGAGGTGGCGCCACGACTTCATTCGGCGGATCGATTGTTGAACTAGCGGGGGATGGTGTCACCACATCATCTTCTTCAGCGGCTTGCTGAACAAAGCTGTCATCTTGCTCGTCCGGCATCCGATCATCCGGTTCGTCTGGCCAATCGTCCCATTCAGGATCTTCTCTCGGGTGGAATTTACGTATTTGGACGACATGCGCGTTAAAACGACGAAACTTCTTCTTTTTTCGCCGGGCCGGCAGGTCTTCAACCAAATATGTAGTCGGGCACACCTTTTTAACGACTTGATAAGGACCAACGTACTTTGGTAATAACTTCTTAGTTTTGCCTTTCTTCTTTAACTTTCTACGAACGAGCACCAACTCTCCAGGGCAGAGATCCTTCACTACTCTGCGTCGAAGATCCACCAGGCGCTTCACTTTCTCTTGTTTTTTCACTATCTTCAATCGGGCCGCCTCTCTCAGCTCCTTGACTCGAGACAGAAAGACGTCGAATGATTCTGGTCGTTCTTCTGGCCACGGAAACTCGTTCTCTAGGGCAGTGAAGGGCAAGCGGCCATACACCAACTGGAACGGCGATATCTCGGTTGTACTTTGCCTTGCCGTGTTGATGGCGAAGATTGCTGCTGGCAAATGGCGATCCCAGTCATCATGGTCAGTATTGACATAGGCAGCTAGCGCAAGGGTCATCGTCCGGTTGACTCGCTCAACGAGTCCAGATGTTTGCGGATGCTCTGCGGTTGCAAAAACGTGCTGGGTCTTCCATTCGTTGACTTTTTCTTCCATCAGGTGGGAGGAGAAGGCAGTTCCTTGATCACTGATTATTCGCGTTGTTCCACCATGGCGAAAGTTGATTTGGTTTCTCACAAAATCCACAACCAATTCTGTTGACGTGTCGGCCACTGCGGCTGCTTCTACATACTTCGTTAGATAGTCGATAGCCATAATAATATGCTTCTTGCCTTCTGACGTTGCCTGAAATGGCCCGAGATGATCCATGCCGACGGTGTGAAATGGTCGATCTGGCGGTGGTATGGGCTGGAGTTGACCAGCGGGTAATCCGGGGATACATTTATGAAATTGGCAATAATTACAAGACATGACATATTTACGGACACTTGACCGAAACTTCGGCCACCAATAACGTTCAGACACTCTTGCAATTGTTTTGTCTATTCCCATATGGCTAGAGGAGGGGTCATCATGAGACAATTCTATTATCTTTCTCCTTAAAATTGACGGGACACAAAGCAAAAATTTACGCCCTTGGGTGGGATTTTTCCTATACAAAATTTTCCCGTGAATTTTAAACTGTTCTGCAATTTTACCCGGTACTTTTGAATTAAGACAGGTGATAATGGGACGCAATTGGCTATCCAGCTGCTGTTGGAATGCCAATTCTGTATTATTCATGCCCACAGGCCATCTACTGTCAAGTACACACACTACATGTCCGATCGCGGAGCCACTGGTTCCAATACCGGATTCATCAGGGTTTCGCGATAGGGCATCAGCCACCAAATTATTAACTCCTTTTATGTGGCGAATTTCAAAATCGTACTCTTGCAAAGCCAAAATCCATCTGGCGAACTTGCCAGTAACCTCTTTTTTAGACCATAGCCATCGAACAGCTGAGCTATCTGTACAGACAGAGAATCGTCTACCATACACATACGAACGTAATTTTTTTAATGCCCATACAATTGCCAAACACTCTAGTTCATTAGCATGATACTTGCTTTCCGCGTCTGTAAGTTTTCGGCTGATGAACGCGACTGGACGTGGTCCATCACCGGCATCTTGCATTAGGACGGCCCCAAGGCCCACCAGGCTGGCGTCTGTTTGTACAACTACATCGATGTTTTGGTCAAAGTGCGCCAGTACAGGGGAAGACACCAAGCGGCCAATTAACGCAGCTTTTGCCGACTCTTGGGCTTCCGTCCAGCTCCATACGGAATTCTTTTTCAGGAGCCTGTGCAGCGGATGTGCTATTGTAGCGAAATCTGGAACGAAACGACGATAAAAAGATGCGAGGCCTAAAAAAGCTCTCAACGTTTTAACGTTATTAATTTTAAAGTTAACTAAAGCACTAATTTTTTCAGAGTCTGGCCGGATTCCGTACTCGTCGATGGTGTGACCTAAATGAAAAATTCTGTTGGTCGCAAAAATACATTTAGACACGTTTAAAGTTAATCCGGCTTCCACCAAAGCCATTAGCACACACTCAAGTCTTTTCTGATGTTCGTCGAACGTCCTTCCAAAAACTAACACATCGTCTAAATACACGAGACACATTTGCCATTTCAGGCGAGCTAACACTCGATCCATCAGACGTTGAAAAGTGGACGGTGCATTATTCAGTCCAAACGGCAAACGAACAAACTCATACAATCCATCTGGAGTGACAAACGCTGTTTTACACGTATCAGCGGAGGCAACGGGTACCTGCCAATAGCCACTCATTAAATCTAAACTCGAAAAATATTTCGCACCAGCAAGACGATCAAAAACGTCATCCAATCGGGGTAAAGGGTAAACGTCTCTTTTCGTCACCGCGTTTAAACGTCTAAAGTCGATGCAGAACCTAAATTCACCCGATTTCTTTTTAACCAGCACTACCGGTGCTGCCCACGGACTAAATGACGGACGAATGATACCTTGTTTCAGCATATCGGCGACTTTTTCGATTATGATCCTTCGTTCCATAGCTGACACGCGATACGGGACGCAGCTGATTGGTTGAGCGTCGCCAGTGTCGATGAAATGCTCCGCCATGTTTGTAAATCCAAGTTCGCCATCTGATGAGGGGAAACACCGAAGATATTTGCTCAAGAGCTCGAAAACGGCACTCCTCTCTTCTTCCGACAAATTTTCGCCTACGCGGGCGTCCATCAGGGTCTTCAGCTTCTCATCGGATTCACCAGCATTTTCGACGAAGGAGCAGACGGGATTTTCTGGCTGTTCTTCTTGTCCGACGACGACCATGTTGCTATCGAAATCTGTATCTACATACGCTATAAAATCTTTACGACGTAACACAAGAGATGACATTTTCATATTTAATACAGGGATTTTAAGTTTTCCCGCTGACACTTTTAATACACAGGATGGAATAATCCATTCCATTCCAGGATGAGCACACATATTTGGTCTGACGATTACATTACCCGTGAACTTCTTAGAAATTTTAGCTTTTACAAAACAAAGAGACTCTGCTGGTATAACAGCTGATTCCACAACTTTTACTTCTGTGCCTATCACACGAGGGCACCTCTTTGTTTTATTTTCTGCCTCTAAAGAATCAATCAGCTCGTCAGACACAAAAAAATCGTTCTCATCATCCTCTTCACTACAAATATTTTGCTCTTCGATTCCAGCAAAACGAACTTTCTTAACTTTTGGTTGGTTTGAATCCTGAGATTTTAACACAATTTTACCATCTTCTACAATCAAATTCAATTTACTTTTCACAATCCAATCTACACCAAGAATCAATGCAAATGGACAATTTTTAACTACGGCTACTTCATTTAACTCAACCACTTTATTTTCCCATTTTACTTTTAAAGAACAAAAAGAATCAACCATAACTTTTTTATCATCCACCCCAGTTAGATTCAAAAAAGATTTTTCACGCTTAGGATCCAAAACATTATTTACTACACTAAGTCTTATAGCAGACATACTAGCGCCTGTATCTACCAGGCCAGTTACTTCACCAATACTTTCTATGAATACCTTAACCAGTGGAAGCTGGGGACGACAAGGAAGGTGTGCATAACCGGTGAGCATAGGCCTTGCTCCTAACTTCCGGTTGGTCCTTTTCCCGACTTTGTTGGGCAGTGACGGGCCATGTGTCCAATCGCGTCGCAGCTGTAACATTTCCGCTTACTTGGGTCAATCCATCCTCCTCCTCCGCGATCACCTCCGCTTCTTCCACCACGATCACCTCCGCCTCCTCCGCCACCGGTGCCACGACTCCCAATCGTCATCTTGTTGAGCTGTGCAGTCAGTTGGTTAACCAGCTGATTGCCAAATGTTGCTAGAGTGGCGTTCAAATCAGGAGCGCTAGGTGGCGCCACTGGTGGGGTTGTTGTCGGAGCTGCTGGTGGAGCTACTGGTGGCGCTACTGGTGGGGGGAAGACACGTGATGCTACACCAAGGGTCTCCAAAGCACGAATCCGCTGGATAAATTCCGCGACGTTGGCTGGACGGTTCGCTGTCATGGCGGCCACATGTTGCCAACTTGCCAGGCCATCTATAAGAAAAGCTACCATCTTTTCATCGTTAAGGGGGATAGGGGCAACACGTAACAATTTATGCTTATCTAAAGCGTACTCAATACCTGATTCATCGATTTTCTGTCGTCTTTCCTCTACCAACCTGAGCCATTCACCTACGTGTAAACGTGGTGAAAAATTCGTGATGAACGCTCCAGACCAGGCAGCCCAGGTTGCATGCGTATGGCCGATGTGAATATGCCAATCCAATGCTGTCTTCAACAGTCGCCTTGATGCTACCTGGATACGCTGTGCGTCTGTCCAATCTTCGGCCACGGCAACTCTGTCTACAAAATCTACAAAATCTTGCGGGAAATCCCTTAATTTACCTTCAAAAAACGGGATAGATTCGACGTCTGCAGCTGCTACACAAGGCGTTGCTGCTGCTGGGGCAGCCGCGGCGTCGTCTGCGAGTTGTTGTACCAATGCCACTGATTGAAGACGCTGCTGGTCTAGCGCATTCAAAAGCGCCGTCGATTGATTTTGGGCAGCCGTTCGATCTGCGGCCATTGCTGTCGCAAGATTCGTCAACGCATCTATTAGATTTTGTGGTACCGCCATGTCTGCTACCCTTGCAACTGCAGTTGCCGGAACTGGTAAATTAAATGTTAGCCTACTTGAGCCACCACGCACGGATGGTGACGGTACGAGTGTGGTTGGCGTTACTACTCTTGCACGTGTCACCGGTGTGACGGCGGTTTGGGTGTTTGAACGCGTCCTAATCTGAAATGGCACTGTAGATTCTCCACGTTTAGGCGGCATATAATTCAAACAACCAAAAAAAAAACTATCAATATGACCGACTTACGGAACGCAAAACAAAAAATATTAATAAAGAAACTTCAATCAAATTTAGGTGATATTAACGACACACAACGACGTGGTCGAACACACGAGGAAAAAAAAAACGTAAAGTACTAATAATTATCTACTACCATGAGCCAAAAGCCCATTCACACGAAGTACAAAAAAAGAAAATGGCGACTATCTCGCAGATTCCATAAGCCAAAAAAAAAGAAAAAGAATTGTTTCAATGCCTCGACGGGCCACGTGGTTTTACGCGCGAAATGTTATGGAGGGTGGGTGGGGGCGTTTTCAACACGAGAAAAAAAAATTGAAAGGGGGGGGACGTGACAAAAAAAAACTGATTCAACTAATAATCGATTACTAAAAAAAATTCTCGTGTGTCATACACAAGACACAAAAACCATAAATAATGAACTAAATCAATGAAAGAGACGAGGGGGCGTTATCAAAAAAAAAGAAAATGACTTGGATATTGCACGGGCAGTTCTCAAAAAAAAAAGAAAAGCAACAAAATTTTACCAACAAAAAAAAAAAAAGAGAACTGTTCGGTGGCCCGTGCCCGACTTCTGACACCAAATGTTGTAATCTACTCAGCCGACGAGCGGGTTCGACTGGTCAGATTGTTACGTTACTCGAATAAGGGAAACACGCGACAAATAAACTAGGGGATGCTTACACGAATATATTTTACTTACACGAAACACGATACACGCGAGTGAGCCAGGTGTCTAGCCAAAGCTCTCTCTCAACTTGCTTACGACAGTAAGTCTTACAGAGACACACACTTGTCTCAACTACTACACTAGATCTTCTGACTGCTCTTTCGTGTGCCGGCCGTCACATGACAGTCGCGCCCACTGGCGGTCACAATGACAATCACAAGGGCCCTCAGGGCACCCATACAGTACAGAAAGGGGTTCATAGATGGAGTAAGGAGACAGACGGGGCCGTCTGCAACATACTACAAGCTTGACAATAGCTTATAGTGTTGAATAACGTAACACACCTGCACCATATTGTTTCCAATTATTTATTCTCAACAGGTTATGGGCCCAGTTGACGTTCATATTAGTGAAATACAATATGGCTACAAGTCCCCTCAAGGATGTGGGACACCTCACCAAGTTTGATGGCACAAACTTTACTCGTTGGCAACAAGGATTGATGCTCATTCTGGAACAACATAAGTTGCTGCCAATAATTAACGGCACAGAAGTAAAACCAAGTGAGGTAAACATTATCATAATAAGTAAAGATGGTTTTACTCGGAAAAGCTTTCTTTCAGTTTCCAAACGTCAAAACATTAAGTGCAATCACATCCCATATACTCTATCAGAAAATAGTTTTATCGCTTTCAGCCCCATAACAAGACTCAAGTCTATTAAATTTCTAAATCTTTTTTTTGTTTCTTGAGTTGGGGCCCTATTAGAATTCACTTTTTGTTCCAAACCAAGCCCACCTTGTGGCCCAATCAAGACCAAGTTTTTTTTGCCGATCTTAAGGCACAATTGCTTAAAATAGAGCCCACTTGTACTCACAATTAAAAGCACACATTTATTGAGAATAACCACCATGTGTTTTCTCCCAATGCAAGTTATAGAGAACGGCCACCATGTGCTTTCTCACAAAGCAAAAGCAGATATCTACTGAGAAGTAGCCACCGTGTGTTTTTTCTCTCCTACTCTAGATAATCACAGACAACACTGTCAAAAACGCCAAAGCCATATCTAGTTGGTGCCGTAAGGACTGTACTGTTCGCAATTACATCTATGCGACCATCACTGATGAATTACGTGACACGCTGTGCACATCCACCACTGCAGCAGACATGTACCAGCGTGTTAGAAACCTACACGCCCGCTCAGCCTCAAATAACAAGCTCATATTGCTACGACAATTCACTGAGTATCGCTTTAAAACTGGTAACATAACTTAATAACTATTATCCTGTGGTATGTACTACAACAACATATCCTTCTTAGGGCACAATGCCACTATGCATGTGACTGCATTAGAGGTTTTATGGCATCGACTTCTTGACATAGGCGAACAGATCCCTGAGAGTCAAGTCATATCTAAAATACTTTCCACTCTGCCCTCGAGCTTTCGTCACTTCTATACAACGTGGAACAACTCTCCTGACACAGGAAAGACCGTTAAACTACTATGCTCTCTAAACTTCAGGAGGAAGAAGCCATTGCAGAACTCGATCAAAATGCAAACAATGTCGCAACGCGTGATGAGGCTTTTGCCAGCAGTAACTCTGGCGCACATCAAAACTCCAAACGGGCCTTCAATTCTAATCGCTACAATAGACCAGCACCCTACCATGTAGGGGAGACCGGGGCTGTGTGGGACATGGGGCTACATGGGACATCGCAGTTTTGAGCATGTTCCCGTAATTTTTTTTAAATAATTTTTTTACTATATTTGAGTATTTACCATGCCCCATGTTGGGTAAAAAAATTATTTAAAAAAAATTACGGGAACATGCTCAAAACTGCGATGTCCCATGTAGCCCCATGTCCCACACAGCCCCGGTCTCCCCTACCACGTGGAACTCAACAAGGTAGAAGAGGTGGCTACCAAGGTGGCAGAGGAAACGCACGTGGATTTCGAGGACATTTTCCTGGCTCAAGAGGAGGAGGTCACCAGAACAATAAACTCTGTAGCTACTGTGGACTCGGTCCACACAAAGTTGAAAATTGTAGAAACAGAATCGATGATGGAGCTCCCATACCAACAAATGGAAGCGCTAATCTGTCACAGGTACTACACTTAAGCTCATAATACTCTGAAAAAAAAAACTATAACTAACTCAACCATAGGTACAGCAAAACCTCAACCAAGAACAAAGAGACGATCACACCGATTACACGTATGCTTCATCAACCTACGGAGTAGATTTTGAAACCTATGGCTTCGTAGCCGACTCTGGAGCATCACAGCACATGACGGATAAGCGGTCCATCCTAATCAACTTCAAACCGTATGAAGAAGGTGCCCACACCGTCGTCGGGATTGGAAACACTCGACTCGCAGTTAAAGGAAAAGGAGACGTTGAAGCCGTCAATACTGCAGGTGTCCCCCTTCTTCTTACGGACTGCCTCCTGGTCCCTGGCTTGAGAATGAACCTATTCTCAATCAGTGCAGCTACAACCAAAGGTGTTGAAGCCGTTTTTATCCACGACACTATACACTTCTACCGAAACGGCAATCTGGAAATGGAAGGACAACGTGCGAGTGAGAAATTGTACTATCTCAACGTTGTAGTGAAAATTCAACAGGAGACTTCACTTGCTGCTGTCAGTCGCTCTCATCCCATCTCAATCTGGCATCAAAGACTCGGTCACACCAACCATAGGACGATCCTTAACATGGTAAACCAAAATGCTGTTGATGGCCTAAAACTGGATCGAGAACGCAACACTCAAAAGCTCTGCACCGACTGTATCAAAGGAAAAATGCATGTACAGCCTTTTCCGACCGGAAGAATTCGAGGAGAAAGAATTGGTGCCCTAATCCACTCTGACGTAAATGGTCCAATGGAAACAATGTCGCCGGGTTGATCTCGCTTCTTTGTAATATTCAAAGATGACTTTAGCAACTGGTGTGAAGTTCAATTTATGCAGACCAAATCCCAAGTTCCGGATCTTTTCCGAAATTTTGTTGCCAGCTTAAAAACACAACACAACGTAACCGTCCGTGTGTTGAGATCCGACAATGGAGGTGAATATATAGGACGTGAATTTCAAGAATGGCTCTCCAAAATGGGAATCCGGCACGAAACTAGTGCACCCTACACACCACAGCAGGTATATGAACATTTTTTTTTCTCATACCAACAAAAAAAACTCTTATTTCCTTTTATGTAGAACGGTGTCTCTGAACGAGCCAATCGAACTATAGTTGAAGCCGCTCGCAGCATGTTTTTAGCTCGCAATGTTTCAAAGGAACTTTGGGCTGAAGCCATTGGGTATGCAGTGTACATCCAAAACCGCACGCTCTCAAGCACCGGAAAAGTCCCACCCTATGAAGCTCTTCATGGTCGAAAACCCAACATCTCAAACCTTCGCATCTTCGGATCACCTGCGTTCGTTCACGTGCCTGATGCTCGTCGCCAGAAGCTGGACCCAAAAGCGATCGAAGGGATCTTTGTTGGCTGTTGCCCGTTTAAGAAAGCATACCGCATTGGGTCGAATCAAAGAGGAAAATTGAAGTCAGCCAATGTAGTTGTTGACGAATCAAACAACCTACCACTGCCCGATGCTCTACAATCAACTACCCAGTCTACCCCCTTCGATCTTTTCCTCCCGCCGAGAAATATGGGCGAAACTAATGAGCAGCCCGTGGAAACTGAAGTTCAAACCCAAGGCTCTGCTGAGGCCCCTATGGAAGCAGAGGAGATGCCTGATGAACAACAGTTGAATGAACGTGAACATGAACGTCCACCAGAGGTATTAATGAAATCAGAGAAGATCCAAACAACATTCTAAATTTCCGACAGGAAGCACAGGCTGACTTACCACTCGATCGCCCACTACCACGGTGCTCGGAACGCACTCCAGCCTACACTCAAGCTTTCCTGGACTGGAGAAGGTCTCTCTCAAAAGATGGCCCCAATCCCGATCTGAATTTTGGAATGGAAGCCCTGTCCATAGCAAACTCCATTGAGCCCTACGAACCTCATACTCTCAAGGAGGCAATGTCATCCGAACAAGCGGAGCTGTGGAAAGTGGCGACAGAAGACGAATACAAATCGCTGATGGACAACAATACATGGAAACTTGTCCAGCGCCCAGCAGGCCGGAACGTCATCAGAAGTAAATGGGTGTTCAAGTTCAAGCCATCCTATGAAGGAATGAATGAGAGGTTCAAGGCAAGACTAGTTGCTAAGGGCTTGACCCAAGTGTTCGGCATTGACTACAGGGAAACATTTGCTCCGGTGCTCAAATACGACTCCCTTCGCGCAATTCTTGCTGTCATTGCTTCTCGTGATCTAGAAATAACTCTCCTTGACGTCAAGACCGCGTTTCTCTATGGAAAACTCAACGAAGAAATCTTTATGGAACAACCGGAAGGCTTTGCAGTTGAAGGAAAAGAAGACTGGGTGTGTCTCCTGCAGCAATGTATCTACGGGCTAAAACAAGCGCCGAGGGTCTGGAATGACAAGTTTAACCAATTTCTCTTAAAATTCGGAACGCAAAACAAAAAATATTAATAAAGAAACTTCAATCAAATTTAGGTGATATTAACGACACACAACGACGTGGTCGAACACACGAGGAAAAAAAAAACGTAAAGTACTAATAATTATCTACTACCATGAGCCAAAAGCCCATTCACACGAAGTACAAAAAAAGAAAATGGCGACTATCTCGCAGATTCCATAAGCCAAAAAAAAAGAAAAAGAATTGTTTCAATGCCTCGACGGGCCACGTGGTTTTACGCGCGAAATGTTATGGAGGGTGGGTGGGGGCGTTTTCAACACGAGAAAAAAAAATTGAAAGGGGGGGGACGTGACAAAAAAAAACTGATTCAACTAATAATCGATTACTAAAAAAAATTCTCGTGTGTCATACACAAGACACAAAAACCATAAATAATGAACTAAATCAATGAAAGAGACGAGGGGGCGTTATCAAAAAAAAAGAAAATGACTTGGATATTGCACGGGCAGTTCTCAAAAAAAAAAGAAAAGCAACAAAATTTTACCAACAAAAAAAAAAAAAGAGAACTGTTCGGTGGCCCGTGCCCGACTTCTGACACCAAATGTTGTAATCTACTCAGCCGACGAGCGGGTTCGACTGGTCAGATTGTTACGTTACTCGAATAAGGGAAACACGCGACAAATAAACTAGGGGATGCTTACACGAATATATTTTACTTACACGAAACACGATACACGCGAGTGAGCCAGGTGTCTAGCCAAAGCTCTCTCTCAACTTGCTTACGACAGTAAGTCTTACAGAGACACACACTTGTCTCAACTACTACACTAGATCTTCTGACTGCTCTTTCGTGTGCCGGCCGTCACATGACAGTCGCGCCCACTGGCGGTCACAATGACAATCACAAGGGCCCTCAGGGCACCCATACAGTACAGAAAGGGGTTCATAGATGGAGTAAGGAGACAGACGGGGCCGTCTGCAACATACTACAAGCTTGACAATAGCTTATAGTGTTGAATAACGTAACACACCTGCACCATATTGTTTCCAATTATTTATTCTCAACAGGTTATGGGCCCAGTTGACGTTCATATTAGTGAAATACAATATGGCTACAAGTCCCCTCAAGGATGTGGGACACCTCACCAAGTTTGATGGCACAAACTTTACTCGTTGGCAACAAGGATTGATGCTCATTCTGGAACAACATAAGTTGCTGCCAATAATTAACGGCACAGAAGTAAAACCAAGTGAGGTAAACATTATCATAATAAGTAAAGATGGTTTTACTCGGAAAAGCTTTCTTTCAGTTTCCAAACGTCAAAACATTAAGTGCAATCACATCCCATATACTCTATCAGAAAATAGTTTTATCGCTTTCAGCCCCATAACAAGACTCAAGTCTATTAAATTTCTAAATCTTTTTTTTGTTTCTTGAGTTGGGGCCCTATTAGAATTCACTTTTTGTTCCAAACCAAGCCCACCTTGTGGCCCAATCAAGACCAAGTTTTTTTTGCCGATCTTAAGGCACAATTGCTTAAAATAGAGCCCACTTGTACTCACAATTAAAAGCACACATTTATTGAGAATAACCACCATGTGTTTTCTCCCAATGCAAGTTATAGAGAACGGCCACCATGTGCTTTCTCACAAAGCAAAAGCAGATATCTACTGAGAAGTAGCCACCGTGTGTTTTTTCTCTCCTACTCTAGATAATCACAGACAACACTGTCAAAAACGCCAAAGCCATATCTAGTTGGTGCCGTAAGGACTGTACTGTTCGCAATTACATCTATGCGACCATCACTGATGAATTACGTGACACGCTGTGCACATCCACCACTGCAGCAGACATGTACCAGCGTGTTAGAAACCTACACGCCCGCTCAGCCTCAAATAACAAGCTCATATTGCTACGACAATTCACTGAGTATCGCTTTAAAACTGGTAACATAACTTAATAACTATTATCCTGTGGTATGTACTACAACAACATATCCTTCTTAGGGCACAATGCCACTATGCATGTGACTGCATTAGAGGTTTTATGGCATCGACTTCTTGACATAGGCGAACAGATCCCTGAGAGTCAAGTCATATCTAAAATACTTTCCACTCTGCCCTCGAGCTTTCGTCACTTCTATACAACGTGGAACAACTCTCCTGACACAGGAAAGACCGTTAAACTACTATGCTCTCTAAACTTCAGGAGGAAGAAGCCATTGCAGAACTCGATCAAAATGCAAACAATGTCGCAACGCGTGATGAGGCTTTTGCCAGCAGTAACTCTGGCGCACATCAAAACTCCAAACGGGCCTTCAATTCTAATCGCTACAATAGACCAGCACCCTACCATGTAGGGGAGACCGGGGCTGTGTGGGACATGGGGCTACATGGGACATCGCAGTTTTGAGCATGTTCCCGTAATTTTTTTTAAATAATTTTTTTACTATATTTGAGTATTTACCATGCCCCATGTTGGGTAAAAAAATTATTTAAAAAAAATTACGGGAACATGCTCAAAACTGCGATGTCCCATGTAGCCCCATGTCCCACACAGCCCCGGTCTCCCCTACCACGTGGAACTCAACAAGGTAGAAGAGGTGGCTACCAAGGTGGCAGAGGAAACGCACGTGGATTTCGAGGACATTTTCCTGGCTCAAGAGGAGGAGGTCACCAGAACAATAAACTCTGTAGCTACTGTGGACTCGGTCCACACAAAGTTGAAAATTGTAGAAACAGAATCGATGATGGAGCTCCCATACCAACAAATGGAAGCGCTAATCTGTCACAGGTACTACACTTAAGCTCATAATACTCTGAAAAAAAAAACTATAACTAACTCAACCATAGGTACAGCAAAACCTCAACCAAGAACAAAGAGACGATCACACCGATTACACGTATGCTTCATCAACCTACGGAGTAGATTTTGAAACCTATGGCTTCGTAGCCGACTCTGGAGCATCACAGCACATGACGGATAAGCGGTCCATCCTAATCAACTTCAAACCGTATGAAGAAGGTGCCCACACCGTCGTCGGGATTGGAAACACTCGACTCGCAGTTAAAGGAAAAGGAGACGTTGAAGCCGTCAATACTGCAGGTGTCCCCCTTCTTCTTACGGACTGCCTCCTGGTCCCTGGCTTGAGAATGAACCTATTCTCAATCAGTGCAGCTACAACCAAAGGTGTTGAAGCCGTTTTTATCCACGACACTATACACTTCTACCGAAACGGCAATCTGGAAATGGAAGGACAACGTGCGAGTGAGAAATTGTACTATCTCAACGTTGTAGTGAAAATTCAACAGGAGACTTCACTTGCTGCTGTCAGTCGCTCTCATCCCATCTCAATCTGGCATCAAAGACTCGGTCACACCAACCATAGGACGATCCTTAACATGGTAAACCAAAATGCTGTTGATGGCCTAAAACTGGATCGAGAACGCAACACTCAAAAGCTCTGCACCGACTGTATCAAAGGAAAAATGCATGTACAGCCTTTTCCGACCGGAAGAATTCGAGGAGAAAGAATTGGTGCCCTAATCCACTCTGACGTAAATGGTCCAATGGAAACAATGTCGCCGGGTTGATCTCGCTTCTTTGTAATATTCAAAGATGACTTTAGCAACTGGTGTGAAGTTCAATTTATGCAGACCAAATCCCAAGTTCCGGATCTTTTCCGAAATTTTGTTGCCAGCTTAAAAACACAACACAACGTAACCGTCCGTGTGTTGAGATCCGACAATGGAGGTGAATATATAGGACGTGAATTTCAAGAATGGCTCTCCAAAATGGGAATCCGGCACGAAACTAGTGCACCCTACACACCACAGCAGGTATATGAACATTTTTTTTTCTCATACCAACAAAAAAAACTCTTATTTCCTTTTATGTAGAACGGTGTCTCTGAACGAGCCAATCGAACTATAGTTGAAGCCGCTCGCAGCATGTTTTTAGCTCGCAATGTTTCAAAGGAACTTTGGGCTGAAGCCATTGGGTATGCAGTGTACATCCAAAACCGCACGCTCTCAAGCACCGGAAAAGTCCCACCCTATGAAGCTCTTCATGGTCGAAAACCCAACATCTCAAACCTTCGCATCTTCGGATCACCTGCGTTCGTTCACGTGCCTGATGCTCGTCGCCAGAAGCTGGACCCAAAAGCGATCGAAGGGATCTTTGTTGGCTGTTGCCCGTTTAAGAAAGCATACCGCATTGGGTCGAATCAAAGAGGAAAATTGAAGTCAGCCAATGTAGTTGTTGACGAATCAAACAACCTACCACTGCCCGATGCTCTACAATCAACTACCCAGTCTACCCCCTTCGATCTTTTCCTCCCGCCGAGAAATATGGGCGAAACTAATGAGCAGCCCGTGGAAACTGAAGTTCAAACCCAAGGCTCTGCTGAGGCCCCTATGGAAGCAGAGGAGATGCCTGATGAACAACAGTTGAATGAACGTGAACATGAACGTCCACCAGAGGTATTAATGAAATCAGAGAAGATCCAAACAACATTCTAAATTTCCGACAGGAAGCACAGGCTGACTTACCACTCGATCGCCCACTACCACGGTGCTCGGAACGCACTCCAGCCTACACTCAAGCTTTCCTGGACTGGAGAAGGTCTCTCTCAAAAGATGGCCCCAATCCCGATCTGAATTTTGGAATGGAAGCCCTGTCCATAGCAAACTCCATTGAGCCCTACGAACCTCATACTCTCAAGGAGGCAATGTCATCCGAACAAGCGGAGCTGTGGAAAGTGGCGACAGAAGACGAATACAAATCGCTGATGGACAACAATACATGGAAACTTGTCCAGCGCCCAGCAGGCCGGAACGTCATCAGAAGTAAATGGGTGTTCAAGTTCAAGCCATCCTATGAAGGAATGAATGAGAGGTTCAAGGCAAGACTAGTTGCTAAGGGCTTGACCCAAGTGTTCGGCATTGACTACAGGGAAACATTTGCTCCGGTGCTCAAATACGACTCCCTTCGCGCAATTCTTGCTGTCATTGCTTCTCGTGATCTAGAAATAACTCTCCTTGACGTCAAGACCGCGTTTCTCTATGGAAAACTCAACGAAGAAATCTTTATGGAACAACCGGAAGGCTTTGCAGTTGAAGGAAAAGAAGACTGGGTGTGTCTCCTGCAGCAATGTATCTACGGGCTAAAACAAGCGCCGAGGGTCTGGAATGACAAGTTTAACCAATTTCTCTTAAAATTCGGACTTACAAGAAGTGAAGCAGACCCTTGTGTGTATCATCGTCGCCAAGAAAATGAACTTCTTATTGTCGCCATCTTCGTTGACGATGGTCTCGTTGCGGGCACCAACCAAACTCTCATCCAAAGTGTTATCGACTTCCTATCCCAAGAATTTGATATGCGAAGCCTTCCTGCAACTCGCTTCCTTCCCTACTAGCACAAATTGTCCATAGGACGTCCATTGGATATCCGACGGTCCATTTTCCGCTTGTCCGTTTAGCGTTAGCTACGGATATCCTATGGATGGTATATTTTGATCCAGATAACGGTTGGTCGCGGATGGTCATACTGGGATGTCCTATGAATGTCCATCTGGTACCAATCTCGGATGTGAAGTCAGCCGTACATTCGTGATGAGTATTGGACATCGTATGGATATCAGAATAAGGATCTGAAACGAACGATTAATTTCACATCCCAGATTGGTACCGATGGACATCCATAGGACATCCCAGTATGGACCGTGTTTTCTTGATCCAAACATTCCATCCATAGGATATCCGTAGCTGACGCTAAACAGACGGACGGTTTTCGTTCACAGGATATCCATAGAACGTCCTGTGGACATTGTGTGCTAGTAGGGAAGCTTGAATATCCCCTTTGTTTCATATTGATAAGAACAAGTATAGCATTGATGCATAACACTGGCATAGTATTCAGGAGTCCCGGGTTCGATTCCCGATAAAGTTAGATCTTTTAATTTTTCCCAAATTTTTAACTGATACCAAAGACGTCCGTTTTTTGGACGTCCATGGATATCCCAAGTTGGACGTCCACAGGAGAGGACATAAGTATATCCTTTAAACATCCATAGGACGTCCAACTGGGACATCCAACTGGATCGGCTCTGACATCCATAGGATATCCTATGGATATCTCTGTGCTAGTAGGGTTGGACTCTCCATTCATCGTGATCGAAGCAGACAACAGCTGTTCATCAACCAGCCGGACTTCGTGAAGAAAATCCTTGCCAAGTTCAACATGGATACTTGCCATGCCATTACCACTCCAGCTGACCCCTGCTCCCGTATTTCGGCACAAATGTCACCATCAACCGAAGAGGAGAAGCAAGATATGTCAAATGTGCCATACCGAGAAGCCGTCGGTTGCCTGCTGTATTTGTCCATCACTTGCAGACCTGACATTTCTTTCGCCGTCAGTCAAGTGGCCAAGTTTTGCCAAAACCCTGGACGCGCTCACTGGAACGCGGTAAAACGTGTCTTATCCTACCTAGCTGGAACCGACCAATTTGGTGTCTACTTCGGCCCCTCAACTGCTGAACCACTAGTTGGCTACACGGACGCCGATTATGCTGGAGATTTAGACTCACGGTGCTCCACCTCAGGCTTTGCCTTCTTCGTTAGAGGAAGCCTTGTAGCTTGGTCCAGCAGGAGACAAAAGTGCGTGTCGCAATCTACCACAGAAGCAGAATACGTTGCGGCATCCGAATCATGCAAAGAAGCGGTCTGGCTGAAGTGCCTCCTTTCAGAGTTTGGTGAATTGGACAACCAACCAGTAAAAATTCTCTGCGACAACCAGAGTGCTATCAAATCGATCCACAACCCGAAATTTCACCAACGCACGAAGCACATAGACGTCAGATACCACTTTATCCGTCAACTACAAGAAGACGGAATCATTGATGCAACTTACGTCCCCTCAAAGGAGCAAAAGGCAGATATTTTCACAAAACCACTGCCAAAACCGGATTTCGAACGAATGCGCAAGAAGCTAGGTGTGGACGGACCTCTGGCCAAAAAATAGGACGGACTAAGCTCAAGCAGATTCCCGTTGGCTCGAGAGGAGATGTTGAAACTAGGCAACCCAATGGAAATCTGCTGTTGCTGAAACCCAGGAAAACGGAAGATGCTGTTTAGTATCATCCTCCCCTTTGTCTTCTTGTTCACATGTCTTCTGACATTTGTCTTCTTCTCTCTCCCAGCTTTGACAAGAGCTGTTATCAGGTTCTATTCCAGTATTCTATCCTTACTCTAATTAAGTACAGTATCCTACAAAAAAATCCGAACACAGCTCTTTTTCTAAAGCCCAGTTCAATGTATGTTTTTTGTTTTTAACTTTGAAGACTTCATATTATATGTAGAATTAATTGTTTTACAAAGTTCATTTATTAGAATTAAGAAAAAAAATGCCGAAATATTTTTTTTTAATAAAGAAAGAGACCAAGGTGTTCAGATTTTTTTGTAGGATACTGTACATTGCTGATATTGAAGAGTACCTGAATCCTCTCTGTTTGCACTGCTAAGTCCCTGTTTCCCCTCACACTGTTTTGTCTCATGGTAAAGCCAATGCAAATGAAAGTTGTGCCATTGTGTGTTGAATAAAGTAACACACCTGCACCATATTGTTTCTAATTATTTATTCTCAACATAAAGGACTGGGTGGATATTGGCTGTTGGAGCCCTGACCATTAATACAGTAGGGTTTTTACCTTGGTTTCACGATGAGGCAGGTAACTGTCGTTCGGCTCCGTGAAGCAGCGAATGATGCGGGCCCTGGTCCTCCTTGCATTTCGATTCGGTGGAGTCGCACTTTCGTCCATACTGACCGCGGACGAGACACTTGAAGCAGTGGTTGTTAGTGGCACACAGTGATGCGCGGGCGTTCACCAACATTCGTTTAAACACATTGCACATTTCCAACCTGTGGGCCGGACTTTCTTTGCAGGCCAGGCAGTCAGGAAGGGTGGTAATGTTTGATAAGAATCCTGCGTGGACGGTCGGTCCGCGGTTATTGTAGTTGCCGCTTCCGGGTGCGTAGCTGCCCAACTTACGGTTGCTATTTGAAGGCTGAACGGGTGTTTTAGCAGCGGTTATTACGTTGGATGACGAAAGCTTTCTGCCACGAAGTTCTTCTGCGCTGAGCACGCGATTAATCCATTCGTCAAAATCTTTTAATGTGGCCATTCTGTCTAAGCCATAAGCCTATTTTCCCTAGTCCGTTTGCAAGTTGATCGGCAATTGGGTATGAAGTAAGTTGGCGACGGTGTTGAACATCATGACGCGGCTTTCGTCTACGCTTGACACGGCGTCGCGTACTGCAGCGGCTAAATTAAAGAGTGCGTTAAAGTCACCGTTTCTGAACGAAGGGAGCTGCTGCATATGCTGGTCGTATACTTGTGTGCGGGCTTCCATGCTCAGCCCATGCCGACTAAAAGTGTACACGCCCGTAAAAATATTGAGTGACACAACCCTGGATGTCTCCCTTTAAACTTTCTTGATGCACTAAAAGTTCCAGTGATTCGGAATGATTTACGTCTCGGATCTTTGCCGTGATTTCGTACGCGTATTTAGCCATTTTCTCTTAAGCCTTATTCAGTTTCGGCCAATGATGCGACGACGCAAAATTAGGCTCCATCGGTGGAGTTGAGTTATCGGCAGAGGGAAGAAACGGAATGTTGGCTAAATCATTCTACGTGAAGTTTATGCTTGGCATCTTAAGAAACGTCTTAATCCATCTACTGACTGTGTTGCCCTTCAGGGCGCGAAAAGAGGCAACGAGGGAGATAAACAACATGCTATCTTGAATTGGCGGCCTATTAACACTCGTGCGATTTGCATAAAAGCGAAGTGCAGATACCGGACAAGTATTGGAATCCGGACATGCTGACAACGTGAAAGATTGCAACGGTCCGTTCCGTTGTGCCTTGAGAGGCTTAGAAAGGGAGAATTTAAATGTATTTTCCGATAACATGACCGACGAAAAGGTAATTGAGGCTAACTCAGACACTCTTAGCAGGGTAGCGAGAGCATGAAGGGTAACTAATTTACCGGACAAGGTGGGCAGAGGGAGGAACTCATGGTTGCCCAGCGAGGACATAAAGCGAAACACGCAGCTTGGATCCCAAGTGGAATTTTATCGGGGTTTTGGTGGGTTACGATTGTAGCATCCTTTTAATAATTTGATTACGAGCGGGTGCTGGCCCACTGGTATACCCTCAATGGACGGCAGGGTTGTAGAAAGCATTGATTGATGTAAATTTATAGAACTGTACGATTTACCGGACGCATGTAGATGGGCGAGATAGGCTGAAATTAAGGCTAAATCGCTACGCAAGGGATCGATATTCCGCTCCACACACCAATCGAACCAATTGCTCTAGGCTGATTCATATGCGGAATTGGTGTTGTTGTGGCTTACGGCCAGGAAAAGTTCAATAGCCTGCTGCGAAAAGCCTTGCAGATCGTACGATCTCCTGAGAGCTTCCAGGCGGCTAAATTCAGCGCGCCGGATTGGAGCAGCGGATGAGGTTCGCTCCTTGTTGATGTTAAGAGCGCGAGTGACGATCGTAGGAGCCGAGGAACGTCACAAGCGTGCTCCAATAAAACCGAAAACCAGGGCTGACCTGTCCAGACGGGGCAAATTAATACAATTGACGCTTTTTCCCGTCGGGGTTTTTTAAGGCATCTAAAAATTAGGGGAAAGGGGGAATCGCGTAGCCCTTAAATGTTTTTCTAACAAACTGATAACGCGTTGGTCGCGACGGCACCTGGTTGGGGTCCCCATGCGATAAACCTGGATAGTTGACTGTTCCATATTTCCGAAATTCGAGAAAAAATGGCCGCGTCCAATCGCCAATCGCTAGTATCGGCCTCTGCCCTAGATTCGCGATCGGCAATAACGTTCAGTTCACCAACGTTAACTGCTTCGACCGAAATACTCCTATCCTCGCACCAAGCCGAAATAGCCTTGGTCGTGGTCGTGAGAGCGGCTGACTTCGTTCCTCCGCATTTATTTACATAGCTGACAGCTGTCGAATTATCGAGAAAAATCCGAATCGCAGTGTTCAACGCTGTGGCTGAGAAGGTTTGGATTGCAAAGAACGTACCTAAGAGTTCTAATTCGTTAATGCGTTTGTTTAGATCTGGCAAGGTCCAGAGGCCCCGCGTTGTAACCCCATTGCACACCGCCCCCCATCCTGTCAGCGACGCATCCGAGAAGATCTCAAGAACCGGGTCACGCTGAAAATAATTTTCCCGTTCGCCTTTTCGATATTGGCCACCAACTGAGGTCCAGTGTGGCGCTTGGCGATAAACAATCTTTGGTTTCCAGGTTAAAGTTAACCCGCTGCACATTGAAAATAAAATATAGAATCGCTGGAGGCTGCGATAGTGTGACTGTGCAAATGGGATGGCTGGGATCGCCCAAGCAAAGTTGCCTTGTATTGAGGCTATCGTCCGTAATGAAACTCTGTCTTCGGATAAAGCCACCTCGCACATTTTCTTAACTGCTGCCACTTTTTAACACGGGAGAGAAAAGGATGGATCATTCGAGTCGACGATTACGCCTAAGTATTCGATCACCTGAGTTGGGGCGATAATTGACTTTCCCCAATTAATTAGGAAGCCCAGCGATTGGAGGAGGTCAAGAACGGTATTAACGTCGGTTAACAGTCTCCCTTTGGACTCGTTCAATATCAGAATGTCGTCCAGGTAGATTACAAGTCGGATGTCCTTTCGACGCAAAAAACCATGACCGTCTTAAGGATTTTAGTAAAAACACTAGGAGCGGGAGCGAGGCCAAAAGCCATGGAGAGATGGTTTCCAGTCTCCATGTGAAATTTCCCATAAGGGTTTGTCCGCTTTTTTTACTAAAAGGTGTCTCGGTATGTCCATATGCTGCGAGAGCCTAGATGGCGCCACCGTCGGAGAGACCTCCCTATGCCTCCATGTAAAATTCGTTAGTAAAAAAGTAGCTTCCCGTCGAATCCCCTTATGAGAAATTGAACACTGTCATTGGGAACCACCTCTCCATACCCCTGGTTCTACCAAGCTGTCAGAGCTATAGAATACTGGTACCGCCACTTATATGGCGAGCCCTTCCATTGCTTTTTTTCTCTGGAAGTGAAGCCTGCTTGCCTGTGCCCTGCTCCTTAGCTATAAGCGCCACGACGGGTGTGTGGGGAAGTAAGGTATAGGAATGGAGAGAAAAGTGGAGGAGTTGCAAGGAGCGAGATCGATATCTTAGCTCCGATTTTCACTATCGATTCGTAAAGTTGGCTTCAGCCCCAAAAATTTCCGAGAGGAGGAGTTAACATGGCAGTGGCGCTACCACTCCTACCAGTATTCTATAGCTCTGAAGCTGTTGTGAGATTTTACCTTTTCCAGACCTGGCAACTCAGCATACGTAATATATTGCAGACGAAACTGTAAAGTCCTCGACTCTAATCTTAGTCGTGTGACAATAGATTTTGAACACAGTTTACATCTGTTACGTTTCTTGAAAGTCAATTATTCAAGTACTCATAAACTTCTCATGGTTGGAAGAGGACGAGGGAGAGGAAATGCGGTTTCCTTCAACATTGAGCAATTGGGATTGGTAGAGGTGAAGCAGGTCCAGTTTCTGTTACTCAACCTCCTCCACTATTCCCCTCTCTAGTAATTAAATTATTTACACTATTTGTGAAACAGTGTAAAGTTCTTATTTTTTTTCCAATTTCTCTGTTAGAAAACAGGACTCTTCCATTAATTAAAGATGTGGAGTATGAGTATATACTGGTTACCCAAAAAGATTTGAACACAAGAATGAGGAGCTCACCGTTTCACTTGAATACAACAAATGAGATCAAAGAAATTCAGCAATACTCCAAAAAGTAGGTGAATAGTTATTGATTATAGTTTATTCTCACATTTATTATAATGGAAGAATCAAGCAAATATTTTGAAAAAGAGCTACCTGTTCTCTGGAATTGAATGCCTTCTAAACTTAAGATATTAGTCAATAAGAGGTTAACACTTAACAACTGGCAAGTCAAATGTCACTCTGAATGCTAAAAGGAAGAAACTTGAAGACCCTGATAAAATTTTTGCCAAGCTTGAAAAGAAAGAAACAAATGAAAGTGAAGGAGAAGGGGTTGGAGGTTGCCTATGCAAATTTTATTCTAATTTCCACAAATTTTTAAAACGTTTTAATAGATGGAAAAGAAGATGAAGACGATCAAGATAAATCAGATGATGAGAAAGTGGAAATTGAAGATGATGTTGAGGAAGAAATAGATGAAGAAATGGATGAAGGAACAGATATCTGTTCCTAAAAAAGCGTAATATTACTAGCGTAATATTACGCTAGTAATTATTTTGATAATGGTGAAGGTTATTTGGATGACGAAGACAACCTTGAAGATGGAGAAGCCCAGTTCTAGCAACCGTAATCACTTCCTATGCAAAATCAAGCAACTTGAAATAAAAGTTATTATTCTGTTAAAATGTTTTATTTTCTTTAATCCTACAAGCTGAGGAAGAATTTTTTCTATGTGGTCCAAATTGACGTTATTTAGTCCTTCATTGTGAGCTTGATTCATGACACGCCAAACAATTTCGTTGAGAAATTTAAGCATAATTTCATTTACGGCAGTGACTCCTTCATTCCCTATTTTTGTCTTATGATTCGTTGTATACAATTTCATCAATTCGTGAATCAAACCCTGGTGGAATTGAAAACACAGTCATGTATAGAAAATTAAAATCAAACAGTCTGAAAAATACCTCTTTAAATTTTACTGCTGATTTCTTTCGTTCAAATATATCTTCATAAGAGTCCATGATGTTAAAAAAAAATACAAACTGTGAACTACTCAATCAACTAACTATGTAGGAAAAATCCAACAGTCAATAACAGCATTGCCAAATGTCCAACCCATTACTAATGTACTCCAGGTCCAGGTTACCAGATACCAGGTATTTTAATTTTTCAAGTGTAAACTCACTTAGTCCCAGCCCAGTCCTCGCTGTCCTGCAGTCCTGTGTATAGTGATGCAGTGCCAATCCACCTTTCCACCCAGTCTATATGGTCTGTCTTATGATATGTCAAATAAATTTATAGACTGTTTCCACCATGCACCATGAGTTAATCCAAAGACAAAAACACACAGGAGTCACATATAAAGACCACTTCTTTATCTGTGCTTGAGTGGGAAATCAGACCAATCACATAATGACTCGCTTAAGACATAAAAAACTTCTGATTTCAGTTCACTAAGTGCAGACATTTTAAGTTGTCTGTTTTTTTTTATTGTAATCATTTCATGTTTATTTCTAATTAAATGAAATAAAAATTACTTAACCTAAACAATTTATTGTCTTTGTTATTTAAAAGGGGAACTCAAGAAAATATCAGCGTCAGAACGGTTTGTATTCAGTACGTCGTTTACAAGACAACAGTTATTCATCGCCAGAATCACCCAAGATTTCATTAAAAATAGCTCCAGCTCTTTTCTTGCCAGTTGCTTTTGGGTTCTTCATCTTCTTTTTCTTCTCTTTTTTCTTTTTTTTCCCACCTTCACCACGATTGCTCGCAACTTCTTTAACAATTTTAGCTGCATTTTTGTCTTCAAAAACCTCTTCATCAAGCGGGTCCAAATCGCATAGATCTCCTGTCGGTTGTCTTGCTGCCAGCGACAACTTTTGCTCAATTTTCTGACGATACTTCAATCCTGTTTGTAAGTTCAGCATTCGGCGATACTAAAGAAGAAACTTGATAGGATGTGTTGTAAGTGGAAAAGGATTATTTAAAAATACCGCATTTGGCGTAACATAACTAGAATTTTCCCAAATAGTTTCTCCGCCAAAACTCCCATCGAAAACTTTGATGGGATTCAACACAAATCGTGGCCCTATACATTCGAATCATTTTAAACAACAATCTTAGAAACCAAAGGAAAAAAAATAAAAATACCTATTTCAGCAAGCTGACCATCCTCTTCAAGAATTTGAAAGTTTCGAAACCAGATCCGTTTTTCAATTATCGTAAAAGTGAAAACATGGTCAAAGAATGGTTGACTTTTGGGATGATTCTTAGGAGTTGAAAAGATCTTAAAATTTTAAAATAAAAAAAAATTATGTCATCCTGAAGAAAATATAAATAAAACCTTGCCTGTGTCATGAGTTCCTTTAATAGAGACCAATGTGGATGTGTGTCAAAACTGGAGTCAAACGATAGCAATGGTCTTGTGCCCTTTAAGCAATTTCCAGTCATTTTCAATTCTTTCATTGTGTGCACTAGTAAAAAAAAATAAATTTAGTACTGATCATATTATTACTTTAATAAACTGACCATTTTCAATATAAAATTTAGCACTAGGCCCTTTTGGAACATCTGCAAGCCAAAGAAACAAATCTTGTTTTTTCCTTCCTTCAAAAAATATGCATTTACTACAATTCTTCATTTCACAAATCTACATGAAGATGTTATTTGAATATTAGTACTTAATTTATGAAATTGAAAAGAAAATGTTACTTCATTGATGACAAATAGAGGGTCCTTTCTCTCAAATTTACTTTCTGTTTTGGAGTGAGGCATCATATCACGCAAGTCAACCATCAAGTGCCTATCTCTTTGTGTTATTCCACGTGCAGCAAAGACAAGAACTCTTTGTTTGTTCACCCATTTCGCCTATTTGATTTAAGCATGAATTAAAAAAATTGTCACTGATTTTTAGATTAGCATATACCTTTTTCGTCACAGGCTCGTCTGATGTTCGCACCAATGGCAATGCAGTTTCTTCAATTTTGTTATCTTTCGATTCCGGCATGATGGTGCTCTTCTTTCTTTTCGCCATCATGAAAGTGTAAAAGCTTAAAAATTGTTAGCAGGCACTTCGAGATTTAAGCTTGAAATTCTGAACCAACTAACGACAGAATGTTGAAGCAGAAGACACAAAGACCACGTGCGAGTGAACGTATACTGCCTTCATTTGTTTTAAGGGTGCGTTCATAAACATATCTGATTTCTCCATTCCCATTCGTGGAAAATGTTCCAAATTTGAAAATGCTGTCTCAGACGGCCACTGGATTACGAACTTGTGCTCTAACTTAACTAAGCTATTACTAAGCTTAAATTAGTTAATATTAATAATAATTTATTTTATATAATTCCTTAATAATATCTCTCCTCTCGCCAACACAAGGCTCGAGCCAATCGCATGTCGCCATGCTCGCAAACAGATAAAGGCCTCTTCAGGAAATAAACTAAACAATAAACAAAAGCAAGGGTATGGAAAGATGGATGCCAAAGACCATGTTAAATTTCCCATAAGGGGATTCGACGGCAAGCTACTTTGCTACTTTTTTACTAGCGATTTTGTATGGAGGTCGAGTTGAATCAACGCCATCTAGGACGTTGCGAGTTGCGACATATAAACAGTCAACTCGACCTTTTAGTAAAATGAGTAGACGGCCCCTTATGGAAAATTTTTAAAAATGGATGCTGGAAACCATCTCTCCATAGTCCATACCACTGACGAAAGGCAAGGCTTTAAAAAAACAGGGTTATATGGTTGGCTGCTGTGTGAAATTGGAAGCGAAAGGAAGCTTCTCGATAAGTCGATTTATTTTTCCACTTGCGGTATTAAAAAACTAAAACCCTTTGCACTATTATAAGTAAATATATACATATATATAATAGGCTACAAGCAAATTTGTCAGATGTAATTTTTTCACTCTGATATATAAAATGCAGGAAAAGCTGCGATACGACGAAGGAAAGATAAAATTGTTGAAAAGAATTCAAGAAATTAATATTTATACTTGCATTGCCTACTGCCTACGTTGCTTACTTGCCAGGAGATAAGCAAACAATCTGTACCACTAATTATAAATCGAAAAAGGTTGAGCATGCGGTTTTGTTATTTCCTAATAATTAGTTCTAGACTTCTATGCAATCGCCAATCGGGAGGAAGTTTACAACATGCAATGCAATCCTCTTATCCGCGCCGAAAAGCAGTTTGGTGTTTTGGTCTGCCAGTGAAAAAATTCCGCTAGGTTCGCCCTCTATGAAAAAAACCCCAGTCGTGCCTTATCCTTCCTTATCATTCCCCCTTCATGGCCTTATGGACGTATGAAAAACCATTTTACTTTGGAAAAAACCTAAATTGAAATAAATCTTGTGAATACTTAAAAGTATATTTTCTTTGAATTAAAAATGAATGTACCTCCTCCGAAACCTCCAAAACCAGGTATTAGTAATATTCAACACTTCAATTTACAGTTAAAAAAGTTTTCCCTGCCTCCTCTGTCAATGTGTCAATAATATTGAAATGTCATGACAGGGCAAGTGAAAGTCGTTAAAGCATTATACGCCTATACGGCACAGCATGTAAGTTTTATTTTTTTGCTATACAATTCTAACAATTAAGGCTTCAGAAATAATCTTAATTTACATGCTCATATTCCTAGCCTGATGAACTGTCATTTGAAGAAGGAGAGTTGTTATATGTCAT
Organism: Daphnia pulicaria; assembly: GCF_021234035.1. Taxonomy (NCBI): domain Eukaryota; kingdom Metazoa; phylum Arthropoda; class Branchiopoda; order Diplostraca; family Daphniidae; genus Daphnia; species Daphnia pulicaria. Next base: position 8,551,075 of record NC_060918.1, on the reverse strand, counting down.
GGAATCCTCCTCAGACCCTAACTGGCTAAAGGCTAAGTGTGGTACCTGTACTGGATTAATTCCCTGCAATTATGGTAACTTGAATCAAATATTGTTATCCATTGAAAAGTGTTATTAAGGAAACAATCAACACATTTTCTGTTTCATTTTATGTCAGTTGAAGAAAATGCTGAGTTGATAACAATGCCCCTTCATGATGCATGTCGACGTGGGAATGTCTTATTTTTAGAAGAGGCAATTCTCAATGGAGTGTCTGTGAATGCAAGTTAATTAGCTCCATTTAGGAGTTATAACTGATGCTGAAGTTTCATTATTTTTTTTTAAGCAACTCGATAAAGCAGGTAATACAGCCTTGTTCTGGGCAGCCCATGGAGGACATATTTCTTGCATGCAACTATTACTGCAATCAGAAAAAATTGATTTAAATGCTCAAGTAATTAATTTACCTAATTTTATTAGTTATTTTATAATCTAATTTGTTTATATATACATAGAATAAATTAGGAGACACTGCACTTCATGCTGCTACTTGGAAAGGTAGAATTGAAGCTGTTAGTTTGTTACTTTCAAGTGGAGCAAAAACAAACATTTTAAATTGTGAAGGGAACAAAGCCTTAGCTCTTTCCAGGGATCCTGAGATTATCAATATGATAGCCAAGCATGATGATAGCCTTATATCAAACAATGTTAGTGAATACTTTGGTAATGCTGAGGAATTGGATTCTGACTGATAAATTATTATGTCTTAATGGAATCAGTTCTTTCTTGAAAAGCAGGCTGAAGTTAACAAACTAAATTTTCATGAAATATCTTTTACATTTACTTCTTTCAATGTGTGCTGTATTTTCAAATTGATTTGTTTATTGTTTATTCACATATAGGAATGTTACTTGTTTTACAACTTGTAAAATGTTCATATTGTTGTGAATCATTGTTTTTAGTTTCGGTGATAAATACATTCAGTAAAAAATAAAATTACCTTAAAAAAAAATTCTCAAAAGTATTTTATTTTGATTCTATGTCAAAATTTGTTTGATTCTTCCCGTACAGATTCAGGTTACAAGGTTTGAGATTTTTTTTCTTTTTTTTTTATAAAAAAGACGTACTCGAGGTTAGGGCTGAAACACGGGCCATGAATACCAGGCCACTGCCCGGGTTAAAGGGGAAAAAAACAGGAAATGTGAAACCACTGAGGTATTTTTTTTACGGGACGGGCGCCGGGTCGTATCGCTGGGTCCGCGGGCAAACCCGAACGGTAGCTAGATGGCGTTGCGGTGAAACTTTTTTTTTTTTTTTACATTTTTTTTTGTGTCGGTTTCGGCGTGCCAGCAAACGGCAAACCAATGTAAAAAAAAATAAAAAAATAAAACTTTTTTAACACATGTAAAAAATTCACCCATTTAGCTCCGGGCTGTATGAATGAAATTTCTGTATGAAATTTAAATTTCTGGGTTTTTTTGTGGGGGGGGGATGGGGATCAGATGGGGATTGCGCACTCAAACATTTGACAACGTCTGTGTCAAAATGTCTGCTCCCAACAAAACGAAAATTGTAAAATCGTTGCCTAAACTCTAAACTTGCGTTCATAGTGCTTTAAATTCGTCGAAATAACGCACGTTGATGGCAGGTAATGGTGTAAAAAATTTTCTTGTGAAGACCGCACCGTGTTCGAGAAATTGTTAATTCGGCTAAAAAACGTACTATGGCTGACTCCAACTTGGATCAGCACTTAGCCAAACCGGTTCATATTCAAAGACTCGAAAGAAGTTTGCGATTAGAACCCTTTCTGGATCAAGTACAAGGCGTTTTGCGAAGGTACTTAATTTTTTACTACTGGCAATAATGGCTTGACGAAATTATGAATTCTTACAGGGATGAAGATGACTCATCTGACAGTTTTTGTGATCCTGCTGTTAAGATACCTGAAGATGTACAGTTCCTGCATGGATTGCCTGTTTCAAAATCTGGTTTGTTTTTTGTTAAGATTGTCTTTTTTAATTGTTAAAATAAAGTCTTAATATTTTATACCATATTTTACAGATAGAATAACAAATAAGTTTCGTTTATACAACTTTGAACAAATTGGGAAAGAAAGAGCTTGGTTAAAAGATGTTCTTCTTAGTGATTCAAGTTCCAATGAGTCTGATCCTGAAGCCCAGGCTGAAGAAGGAATACATGAATTGCTCTATCTACATCGTTTGAGAAAGAAATATCAAGCCAAATTTTACTCATCAACAAAAAATCGACAATTCATGTATTACTCAGCAGGTCTACTTTCAAAGAGAGACATATATCCCGAACATAAATCTTCTGTATTGAAAAGTGAAGAATTGAAATCTGGTCGTGAAAAAACAGATAAGATAATTCCCAAAGAGACTAAACTGGTCAGAAGGAGAAAGAAGAAAACTAAAGATGATAAAAATGAAGCAGACATGAAAATCTTAAATGTTAAGTTGGAACCTGGGACTCCTGTGCTCTCGAATTTTGAACCAAAAGAAGCATCCTCGGATACCGTCGTGAAATCTTCTCTTATAGTGGTTAAAAAAGAGCCTGTTGACTTCTCTGAAACTGCTGATTTTAGTTTTGAATCAGACGTGGATGAACCCGGAGGATTATTTCGTAACGTGATGGAGACTGGTAGTGGACTTCAATCCCCTTCTCCTGTTCTATCGCATTCTCCTACACCACTTAGTCCGTCCCCTCACCCCTCACCTAAAGGAAAGAAGAAAAAAGAACGATTAAAGAAGGAAAAAGGTGAAAAGAAAGGAAAGTTAAAGAAAGAGAAGGGCCCACCTTCAGTTAAGGCCCTGATCGCTCAACGACGTAAATTATGGTTGCTAATTTGCAAGAAAGAGATAAGCAAGGTAATCACAAACTTTTCCCTTAGTATTGATTGAACTTATGTAATCTTGAAATTAAAACAATTTTCGGTAGGCATCGAAAGCTCGCATTAATAACCACAAAGAAGAATTGGTTTCTTGTAAACGCGCTGCAACTGGCTGCATGCGTGTATGCCGTTTGCGTGCCATGCAGTCTCAGAAAGCCATGAAAGAAATTGTGTGGCGTGCCAAAAGACTCACACGTGAAATGCAAGCTTACTGGAAGCGTTATGACAGAGTTGAAAAGGTTTGCACAACAAGTGAATATTTTCAGATAAATATTGAAATTTTATTGCTCAAAAATTACAGGTTCAACGTCGCCAAGCAGAAAAGGAAGCAGAAGAACAGCGCAAGCTCGATGTGGAGTTGATGGAAGCAAGGAGACAGCAGCGGAAGCTCAACTTCCTGATAACACAAACGGAACTGTACGCCCATTTTATGGCCAAAAAACTTGGTAATTTACATTGTTGTCACGCTGGCCTTTTCAAATTTCTAAGTAATCGAACATCATTTTCGAATTTTTTAAAATATCAGGAAACCCTGATGCAGCTGCTCAACACGATTTGATTCTCGGCCACCTTGATGAAGAAGTCAATCCGCAATTAGCATATTTAGATGATTACGACTGCGAAGCCACCAAACAGCGTGTAATGAACAATGTCAACACAGCATTTCACGTACATCAACAACAGACGCAACAGTTCGATGACCAAGAGGAATTAGAAGTATTAACCTCGAACGAAGTTCATGGTAAGTAAAAAAATAAAATAACAAAATGAGTGATGAAACCTTAATTAATGCATACTTAACGTTTTACAGCACGTCCGGAGCATGCGCAACCAAAAATATTTCAAGGATCTTTAAAATCGTATCAGTTAAAGGGTATGAATTGGATCGCTAACCTGTACGACGAAGGCATAAATGGTATTCTTGCCGACGAAATGGGGTTGGGTAAAACAGTACAGTCGATCGCTTTCTTGGCTCACATTACCGAACAATATGGAATCTGGGGTCCGTTTCTGATCATTTCACCAGCCTCAACACTACATAATTGGCAGCAAGAATTAGCACGTTTCGTCCCAGACTTTAAAGTTATCCCTTATTGGGGAAGCCCCCAGGAAAGAAAAATCCTTCGGAAATTTTGGGATACCAGAAATTTGCATACTCCAGATGCCAGCTTTCACGTAGTTGTAACATCCTACCAGCTAATCGTGACAGATTATAAATATTTCAATCGAATCAAATGGCAATATATGATATTGGACGAAGCGCAGGCCATCAAGAGTGCTTCTAGTACCCGCTGGAAAATGCTTCTGGGTTTTAACTGTCGCAACAGACTTCTTTTATCTGGTACGCCGATTCAAAATAGCATGGCTGAACTGTGGGCTTTACTTCATTTCATCATGCCTACTTTATTTGACTCACACGAGGAGTTCAACGAATGGTTTTCTAAAGACATTGAGTCTCATGCTGAAAACAAAACGGGCATCGATGAAAAACATTTGTCTCGTTTGCATATGATTCTTAAGCCGTTTATGCTACGTCGTGTTAAAAAAGACGTTGAAAATGAACTTTCGGACAAAATTGAGATTATGATGTATTGCCCACTAACCAACCGACAGCGAATGTTGTATCAAGGTATTTCCTCAAGACAATGTTTTTTTTTTTGTTGTTTTCACTTGCTTCATCAATGATTTCGTATTTTCTTAGCACTTAAAAGAAAAATCAGTATAGATGATTTGCTGTATTCGGGCGGGTCATCCGCCACTGCTCAAAACGCCACGACGACGCTTATGAATCTTGTCATGCAGTTCAGAAAGGTATAAATCTTTATCTTAATACCTTTTATATTATCTTATATTTTATTTATGTTATCTTAATATCTTTTATATGATATTACCTGACATGATTGTTTCCATTCACAGGTTTGCAACCATCCTGAGCTATTTGAAAGAAGAGAGGCAAAATCCCCTTTTTTCTTTCAACCTGCATCGTACGATTTACCCAAATTCCTCTTTCGCCAAGGGCTTCTACACACAGCTTTCCCCAGCCGCCGTCATTTGTTATTAGGTCGTTTTTTTATTTGGAGTCAAGAATATTCCCACCGGTCTTTATTCCCGTCTGAATCGCAAATTACGAATGGCTCATTGCTGGTTGAAAGTTTTGTATCGTTTAGCCGTTTGATGGGGCTTTCTCCCTTCGAACTTTTTTCCATTATGAATAATGGAATTCTGTCAAGGTAATTTCTGACATTCTACTGATTGTTGTCAGTTGTTTACACTTCTTTAAAACTTTTACAGTTTGAAATATGGTCGCACTGTTTTGGAATGTGAAGCAATCCAGCTCCATAACCAAATTTGGAAGGATGGAGTAAAACCTCATTTACTCATTCAGCCTCTTAATGCATTATCTTCAGCTTCTGTGAAATCCAGCAACATCTTCTCGTCATTTGTTTTCACAACATCTATCGGAACAGGCTATGCCCACTTGGATCACCGGCTTTCAAATATGCCAGAAACAATTGAGCATCGGATTTTACGAAGCCGCAAAGCTAAAACTGCTGGTGCTTCCGAATTTCCGTTCGTGTCTCGGCCAACACAAACCTTAAAGTGTTTGTGGACGAACATGCCAAATCTTTTGTCCTTGCCTATTTTGAAGGTATTATCATTATTAATAATTGTATCCCTTAGGACATGTGTAACAATGCTTGCGTAGGTGAGTTGCCGCGGCTCTCCTGTTGTATGCAGCGACAGAAGCGCAGCCTACTGGCTAGAAAAGTTCTCTCATTGCGCTAGTGCTGAAGGAAAGAATCTGATCCTCTGTGGATCAGCTGAAGTTCGTGAAGCAACACCCTCAATTTTTCAATCGTCCTGTGTTGGCGGACTAGAAGTTGCTAAGCCAAAGCAGGGCTGGTCCAATGTGATACTTCCAGGTAAAATCCGACACTACAAGCAAAATTTTCTTCTGATCATTGCAGTAATGAATTATTACAAATTGTTGCAGACAAGGAAACATTAATTTGTGATGCAGGCAAGTTACAAGTTCTTGATGCTCTGCTACGCCGACTCAAAAGTGAAGGCCACCGAGTATTAATTTATTCGCAGATGACCCGAATCATTGACTTGCTTGAGGTGTGTACACAAAATTAAACTTTCACCTGGTATGTTTCCTAAGGAATGTTTTCTATTCTCCAGGAATATATGTGGCATCGCAAGTGGACATACATGCGGTTAGATGGGTCCTCAAAGATATCTGATCGCCGAGACATGGTCGCCGATTTTCAGACCAGGTTTTGTTTGTTTTTTTATTTTTTAAGGGGGGACGTATTTATGTGGTTTGCTGTTTTGTAATGCGGGTGGCTGCGTGCACTTAAACTTGATTTAAATTTATTGTATGTATATTTATGTTTCAAACGTAGGTCCGACATTTTTGTCTTCTTGTTAAGTACTCGTGCAGGAGGTCTTGGCATCAATTTGACGGCGGCTGACACGGTATTTTACTTTTACCACAAGTCTTTCTTTAACTAATAGTGTTACTACTTTCCAGGTTATTTTCTATGATAGTGACTGGAATCCTACCGTGGATCAGCAGGCTATGGATCGTGCTCATCGTCTAGGACAAACAAAGCAGGCACGTGAACATATAGTTTTTTTTTTATTTGGGTAATAATTTTTATACCTTAATTCGCGTGTTTCTTCATTCAGGTGACGGTCTATAGGTTAATTTGTAAAGGCACAATTGAAGAGCGCATTTTACAACGTGCTCGAGAAAAGAGCAAAATTCAAAAGATTGTAATTTCCGGCGGCAATTTCAAACCAGATACTTTAAAACCGACTGAGGTTGTTTCTTTACTTCTGGATGATGAAGAAATCGAAAGAAAATGTACGTCTTTCATAAGTCTCGAGAATGAAATCATGTTCCTTACCTAAACATGACGTTCGTAATGTAATAATATATGTAGATCGCCTACGGCAAGCAGAACGGAAACAACAAGAATTAGAACGTGAAGCTGAACGAAAGCGGAAGCACATGGGAAGTTCAACTTCGGTGGTACGATTTCTTGCATAATTTGGTTATCGAAATTTTCGATTGTTTGTTAATTGTTTTTTATTATGATTAAAAGATGCCGGAAGCCAAACGCACTTGTCTTGGCAGTGCTACACCCACCGAATACACTCCGGCCGCAAGTCCAACTTTAACTGAGGTTTGTTGATTAAACTTATAATCCGATTAATGAAAACCTCCCTAAATAGTTGTATTTTTCTAGCATTCGTCTCAAAGTGGATTTCGTTTTGATGAAACGTCTAATGATGGATCATTGGTGGTCGATGATAGTGGACTAGTGGATTCATCAGGCAATTTATTACGAACTCTTACATTATAACGAGAAAGACTAACCAAGTTTCGGTAATTTAGGTGTTGGACGATTTACACCTCTAATTCCGGGTCGTCAACGACCCCGACCCAATCGAGGTGGCAGACGAGGACGTCCACCAGGATCTGGTAAACGTTCTAGAGTTATGGCCTCGTCGTCCGGGACTGGTCGTGAGACCACTAAACCTGCGTTGGAGAATGAAGTCGGCTTTTTGAGCCCAGAAGCAAATCGTTTATCAGACATATCTAGCAATAATGGTATTAGTCAAAATTGTAGTATCATACAAACTAGTGAATTCAAAATTCTTGACCTACCAGGAGAGGAAGCGCATGCAACGCTGCAAGACATTTCAGCTAGCCCAACAGTAAAACGTCGCCCTGGAAGACCCCGCTTAAGACCGGTTGGTCCTGCTCACCAAGGAAATCGAAAATCTAAATCGGAAGGGTCCGTAAAGAAAACTCGCAGAGGTGCTCCCTCAGGTCCGCGTGTCATCAAACCTCTTCCTGTGCCCATCGGTTTAATGACAACTAAAAACTCGGAAGTAACCCGAACACCAATGACTCCTACTTCCTCAACGCCAATCGCGAAATCTCGACCTAGTAGCTATCTTCACGACTCCTTGTCACCCTAAATGAAGTAGTATTGGGCTTAGAATTCTACTAGATACGAACTAAAGAGGAAATCAAATCTCGGGGAACATCTAAATACAACTATTATTTCTTGTTTGTTTTTTCCCTTGACTCTTCTGTGCCCGTCCCCTCCAGTGTTCTATTTTGGCCAGCACACTCCCAACGTATACACTATACAGTCTTGTTCTGTTTCTGTTTGTAATGTTGGTAATAGAAATGAAACGTCAATCGTCTTCTTACATAAAAAAAATGAAATAATACTGATGCGAAAAGAAAAAAAAAATAGTTCGTGATTAAGGTATAAGATGTCTCCAGGCATTTCCCCCGTCATTTCAGCACACTTTTATTACCAAAAAATGATTTCAAACTACAGTATGTGATTGAGACAAATGATAACCCCTATGGTCATTTGCGCTTGTCTTGGAAGTAGTACAAATTTAGATGAGATTTTTTTTTTATTCCTGCACGCAACACTTATTTGATTTATAACACTTTAAATCACATAATAGAATTGAATGAATTCGGTTTATTACAATCTTGATCAAAAAAAGGTTGGTGACGTTGGTCGTGTTCAAAAAATCGAAGTTGCGCTATTTTTTGTTGTTTTTTTTTCTTTTTTGCTCGTTTTTTGTTTTCTTTTTTTTTTTCTTTTTGTTCGTTAGGTTACTAGCAGTTTTTAATAAAGTTTTAAACACCCTTTATTTTATTTTTATGTCTTTCGTAGTATTATTTTCCGTTGATAAAAGCCAAAAGTTATATAGTATCAACTATCAATGTCTTTTTTCATCCTCTGGTCACTAGCACGCAAAATGAATTTGGTACCTAAGGGATCGAAAATGTAGGCGGCCTTCCGCCTTTAAGTTTTTTCATTCTTCTTCTCTTGAGTTCCTTCGCGTATTGTGCATTTAACAATAGAATGGACATCTCCAGAGCATACAGTACAGTATAAGGACCCACCACTCTGCAGAAGGACAAGGACGGAATGGAATACAAATCATTGGGGTTAAAAATACTTCTTCTTTTCTACCAATGGGCATTTCGAATTCAACGAAATAAACGTCGGCACAAACTGAGAATTCGGAAAGATAAAAAAGGCAGTCTTTATTCGAAAGAATGGCCGAAGGTGTGAATAGGTTCAGTTTCACACCTGTTTCGGTGAAAACTCTAGGGCTCTTTTAAGCAATTGAACAGGTCCGACGAAGAACTTTAACGCCATGGGGGAGGGGAGGGAGATTTTGATAGAATTTGATCACGTCTATTTTTATTTAGAAGTTATTTTACATCCCTTTTTATGTTATGGGTTGGGAGTTTTAAAAACTTGTAAACTTGTAACTTGTAACTCGTAAACTTTGCATATACATCTTCAATTAAAATTCAGCCTTTTATTTGCGACGACAAACCCTAACCTAACAAATTCAAAGACTAAAATCTGACACGGTTTGAACTGAATTTAGCTTCAATTGAACAAAAAAGGAGTAGCCTATTTGAAAGAAGTCATTCTTTCTGTGTTAGATGCGAGTAGGTAGTACACCTGATCGCAGGTGGGTGAGAGCGTATTGGTGGTACGGGTTTGAGTTCAGTTCTTCTTTTTTCCAGTTTTTCAGTAGTACCCCTCCCCCCCCCCCTCCACCCCACTTCAGAAAAAAAACCTTTTATTCTTGAAACGAATCCCCCTTATTCATTCCCTATCTTTTTTTATTTATTTATTTTTTTTACTGTTCTGTGTAGTATACTGCAGGGCGTATTGAACAGATTCAATGGCAGAAACACCTGGCCACAGTAAACCCCCTCGTCCCAGCGAATCCTCTATGATTTATGCAGACAGAATTTTCAGGATCAATTGTGTTACTGTGTCGCTATTTTACTCCCATTAACTCGGGCTCTTCTTTCCTATGTCTGCAACATAAAATGACAATTTCTCCCTGGTATTTCTTTTTTCCTTTGAAAATAAAGGCACTGCTTTCCGTCCGCTTTGAAAGACTTATTTGGATGAGTTTTATTTGTAGCCGTGAGAATTTTTATCTTTTGTCCAAAAAATAAATAATTCGATAGCAACGCAAACAACAAGAAGGCAGGAAAACTAAAATATTAATAGAAATGCATGGATTCTTAGTTAATAACTTTGATATAGAATGACTATTTTAATCAACAAAATTTGCAAACAATAAAGTATGTAACTGTATTCTTCTAATAACTTAATTAATGATGCGGAGCTATGCGAAAAATCTCATCGCGTAACTCGCCGTTGTTATAACACAGACTCATCCTTTAGAGTGGATAGTCCATCCGTAAAATATATACTATGCCACACGATCAATTATTAGTCTCAAAGCTGTTTGTCTAGTAACATTAAATTTTAAAAATATATAATAATAATAAATAACACTGTAATTCGTCTGCAATCTGGTTTTATTATTGTTTACTTTACTTAGTTAATTTAGAGGAGTAGACTGAGCCCAGCCGCATCTGTGTTGACTGTTGAATCATGAATGCATGTGCGCCATTGTATATTACACCAATTGTAACTTAGACTTGCAGTATTAGCACGGTAGGTCCTAGAGCGCCAGCAGAGACCATGTGTATTAATGTAATTATATTGCGGCCAATATAGGAACTAATTGTTCGCCGCCAGATGGCGTTTCATAGCCATGGGCTTGGGCAGGCCTTAACTTTTAGCAGTACAGTGAGACCAAAATGGACGCGCCTAGTATCTTTTGACGTTAGTCAAAACTCTCAACAGTTTACCTTGACATTTCGTCTGCGAAACATACGCACATACTAAAGTAGAATAACATTTTACATCGTGCACATCGATGTATACTTTGTGGATGGATTTTCAGTGTAGTGTGTGACTATAAAAAATTGTTTGAGTCAAGTTTTTCTTCCCTGACTCACTCTCCTCGCCATCATTTGGTATTCGAAGAAAACGCTCCCCTCCTCGAGAGAAGAAAAGAACAGAGCAGACTAGAAGATGGCTATTTGGCCAAAAGTGACGTGCTTTTTAAACGAAAAAACTAACGTTTGGTGTTTCCTCTTTATGTGGCTTTCTCTATGTGCTTCCCTCTCAGTGGCTCAGCCCAATTCCTGTCCGGTCAATTGTTCTTGCCTTGGTACGCTTGTTGACTGTAGCAAGCAAGGGCTTACCAAAATACCCAAAGATTTGCCTCTCTGGACTGAAATTTTGTAAGTACATTTATACATTCTCTGTGTGTTAAACTACAAGAAACAAAGTTGTTTCTAGTTGTATTTTTTGCAAGTGACTATCACCTAAGCTATTGTTGTGGTCTATCAGTGTTGACATTTTGGATTATTCAGTCTTTATTACTAATCAACTTTTATTTTAGGGAGCTACAGGAAAACCTCATCAACACATTTAGCTCCAACCATTTTGGCCATCTCAAGAATCTTCGACAATTGTAAGTAACTTGAAACATAATCAATAAATATTTCTAAACAAGTTTATTAGAAGCTTAGAATTATACTTCGAAAAACAATTTAAGTTATTTTCTATAGTATCTTCAGTATTCGAGGTTTTTTTTAACAAAACATTCGTCATAGATGTCTCTGAAATAGTGAAAAGATGAAGAACGTACATTTGCTTTGCCTAGGAAGTAAATACAAAGAAAGAAAAAAGAGATAGGGGATTGTGAAGGGAGGGGTTAAAAGGTGCTCCCCTGTGGTGTCCGAAGCCCCGCACCTTTTGGGGTTGTAGTAGAAGAACAGAGACCCTGAGTGGCCTCGTCGTCCTTTTTTTTTTTTAAAGATTTGGCGCTTCCTTAAGGTTTTCTTTTCCCCCCTTCCCTCTTTTAGAACTTGTACACAAAAGAGAAAATGTTGGGTCCTTTTTTTTAAGGAGGGGAGGCAGAAGAGGGGAGAACCCACCCTACCACCAACACAGAAATGAAACTTGAATGCATAGTAGGTGTCTAATGCTTATAATTTTTACCCTCACCTCCTCTTATTTCTCCCCCATGTCTAAAATGATGAGATACAAGCATTCCAACACCTTTCCCCCTGCCTACCGAACTCTCTTTCTGTTTTTCTTTTGGGGAAAATGTTCTGGTCGAAGGGCTCGAGGAAATGACTTTTCCAGAAGAGAGAATATGATTCTGAATCGAGGGACTTAGTGGTTGTTGGTAAGGGATTCGCTAGATGCATACACACATGCCACTTGATTCCTATGTTTTTTACGATGTCTAGAAACTAAAATACTACATTGTTAAATGCTAAGTTAAGTTATTTATCTCTCAAATTTCCGCTGCGAACAAAGTTTCGCTTGAATTTGATCCCCACTCCTCAACTGCAATGGGAAAATCCACTCGTTCTAATTAAGTCAAATTCAAATGCCGTTTGAACTGCATCTCGAATGAAATGGAGTGAGTGACCCCCTTTACTGCCATTTTTGTTTCATGCTCGACTGTAAATACGTTCCGTCGTAATAGATTGTTTCCGTTTTACTGGTCCAAGACAATCAATTGATGACTATCCGGGGTAAATTCGTTTTTTCTTTAACGTTTTGACCATGATTTGCTCGGCACTAAGGATCCTGCATATGTGTCTTGTCTCTTGAGGTAGTCGTTTTCATCGTTGGCCGCCTCTAGAAAATGTGAGTGATCAATAGGGAAAACAACTAGTAAATTTCTTTCAGATCTTTCTTGGAAAAGGTGAAGAGATGTATATCCGTTTGTCTGTAGCAATTATAAGCACTTCGATAGGCCTACACATATAAGACACATTTTGGCGCGCATATAGTTAGTGTATCCCTACGGCCACTAGGTCTCTAGCGTTTGTTTCCGCCTATGCCTGGTAACGATAAACTACATTTTTCGTTCCACTAGGTTTTTTTAAACCGTATCAATTTAATTGAATTTAAAATTGTTTTCAATACTCTGTGATTCACCCAATGGTTATTTATTTATTTTATCAGGGATCTCAGCAACAATAAAATAAAATTAATCGTGCCCGGATCGCTTGCTTCATCAGTTCACCTCAATGAATTGTAAGTACTCTTGTGTCATTTCTCTTTTTAAAGGTCTTTTAATTCCTTTGGGTTTCGTTGTCGACAATAACAAACCAGTGTCATTCTTATTATCTACTTTAAACGAATATAGATATAGGGAAGGTTCAAAGACATTTTGAAAGTTATTGAGATAAAATTCACATTCATTCACACAAATTACCTTTCACATTGTCTGTTGATTAACTGTCTTTTTTAAAGAGTGTTAAGACTTGAAAGGTGCGCCTCTAATGTTTTGCTCGCAGAATGCATAGAAAAGAACTTTTGTATGCATGCGTGATTTTGGAATGCCTTTGGCAGTCTTATGGAGTGGTAAATTCTTTCATGGGCTTTGCGTCCATCACAAGCATCGTTTAGAAAATCTGAATGCCCTTGTCATTCTCTTGATTTCAAAATTTGTCTAATTTCTTCTTAACATTCTGTCCTGCCTTTTATTGTTAATATTACTCGTGCGTGTCAAGGAATCGCCTCTTTGCACGGGACATTAAAACAACTTATGTGTTTTTCTTTTGTATTTGTTTGTTATTTATGTTCTTTTCGTGTTTGTAAAAACAGGAAATTGAATCACAACGAGTTGACGGATATCCCTGACCTAGGCCCCTTAGCAAATCTTTCGTCGATAAATTTGTAAGTATTGCTCAGTCTCATTTTTGTGAGGTTAATGTTCTTTTGTAGGAATTCAAATTTACAGTTTTTTTTTCTCCCTTTTTAGGGCGCACAACGAGATTTTGTCACTGAACGGAACGTGGCTGACTCGAACTAAAAATCTTAAAAATCTTGATCTGAGTCACAACAAAATCTCTGAAATTCCAGCCGGAATATTCTCCAATGGTAGCCGACTTCAAGTTTTGTAAGTTACTTTCGCACTGTTCGCAATTGATGAATATTTTGTCAGTAAACATAAATAACTGTCAATGTCCTTTCCAATGATAAAGATATCGTCTAGAATTAAAATTACGCCTATTAACTGCAATCTGTTTTATTAATGTGTTTACGTGATGGACAAGAGTTTCCCTTTCAACTAATATTTTATAATATTCCCCGTTTTCGTCTATTGGTCATGTTTAAGACATTGAAAGTGATTCTGCACAACCGAATTACTTATACTTTCTATCTATCAGTTTAATTATTCATGAGAAACACAGTGTGCAAAGTCATGCAAGCTTACTAAGTATGTAGCTTACTAAATCTTAGCTAAAGCCTACTTAATGTAGTTCACTGAACACAGATGGAAGTTTTAAAAAAAATATCCTTTACGTTTATTTCTCTGATTATCATCATAGAAATGGAAAAAGTTATTAGACATAGCTTCTTAGCGTGGAAAAGTGAAGGATCTTAAAATTGGAAAATGTGTTACACAAGCCTAGGTCTGAATTGCTTTCAATACTGCAACTATTTTGGAAACAACAATGCCGTCTGTTAGCTGCCAACAAAGATTACGTTCTGTTCGAGGACGAAAATCGCGCGTGATTTAGTTGGCGGGGTTTGCTCTATCAAGGGATTTTATGTGTGTAGTCAAATTAACGCTTCATTTTTCTTGATTCATGTTGCTAGAGGTTTACATTCTTAGATTCTGAACTGAATTATTATTTAAATAGTTATTCGACCTTAGTGGCATACGTTTGACTCATTATGAAAGCGTTCTCATTATATAATGTGTTATATTATCATGGTATCTTTCTCGTTTAGAAATTTGAGCAACAATCGAATTCAACATCTGGATAAAGGATGCCTTTACAATCTGACAGCACTCGTCGACTTGAAATTAGCCCGTAACAGGATATCCTCTCTTCCCAAAGAGCTGTTTAAGAGACTTTCTGCCCTTAAATTTCTGTGAGTTTGAAGATTAAATCATTCGTCATATCGCATGATCCGATACAGACGAGATCGCAGAGGAAAAGAATCCCGGCTGAATCAATTATTTTTTGCTCCTTTATTAATAACAGTGAATTGAATCGGAACCGACTAACAAAAATTGAAGGACTGACATTTGATGGCCTCTCATCGTTGACTGCTCTCCGCCTCCGACGAAACGAAATAAATCAACTCTTCGATGGTGCTTTTTTCGGACTCTCTTCAATCCAGCAATTGTAATTTTACATTTCTTATTTTCAATTTATTGTTCATTTCGTTAGTCGTAGGAAGCGCAACAAATAATAATAATTTCCTTATTTTTAAAGGCAACTGGATTTCAACAACATCACGACAGTGACTAAAGCTTGGCTGTACGGGTTGAATTCCATGCAACAGTTAAGCTTAAGCAACAATCATATCTCAACCATTGACAAGGACGCTTGGGAGTTTTGTCAACAAATGTGGGAATTGTAAGTAACGAAATTATCCTAAACCCTATCCAATTTGCCCCTTCAGTCGAAAAATATTAACAACTTATTGATTTGAACGCAACGATAAACTCTAGTTTGGGGATTTATTATTGGCTAACTTTAATTTTAACTGTGCATTTGGGATTTACATTTAATTTTGAGTAATGTTTTCACGAATATGTAATTTTTAAATATTAAAGTATCGGAGCATCATATGATTATATTTCGTTTGGGGAGTGTGGGGACATCGATGTTACATCAACTGTCCCAAGTCCAAATATTATGTGCTAGGTATGTCTTGATGGCCATACCCCACTCACCCATCCCTTTTAAGGGTTTATAGTGAGTGTACCATTTAGTAGTAAGCACCCTTTTATGAATAAGATTGAGAAGGCTACCTTTACTTATACAAATTGGTGTTAGAAACTGTGATGGTGTTTCACAACTGACAAAAGTGGTCGCCCGCAATAAATGTTAAGATTTTGCTTGTAAATTAAACGATTATTGGTTTCTATTCAATGTGCTGCTTAACGTTCACGTTTCAGTTTTTCGCATTGTATAAAAAAAATTTATTTTTATTTTTTAATCTAGGGATTTGACACACAATGACTTGGTAGCCGTCGAAAAATCCTCGTTGACCAAACTTCCAAAGCTTCGACAACTAATTCTCGATCATAACAAGATCTCGTATGTGGAGGAGGGGGCCTTTGCTCATCTACCGGTGTTACAAACACTGTATGATAAGATTGATTTTGATAATAACATTCATTTTGAAACCAAATCAATGTTAAAATTTTTATTTGCAGTGAACTGAATTACAATGAAATTTCCTGGACCATCGAAGACACAAATGGAACGTTCACTGAGTTAAGCCAAGTGACTAAATTGGGTTTGGCTGCCAACCGCATTAAATCAGTGGCTCGCAAAGCCTTTGTTGGAATGCAAGGTCTCAAGGTTCTCGACCTACAGGATAACGCCATTGCAACTATTCAAGACGGAGCGTTCTCTGAGCTACCGTCGCTCGAAGATTTACGAGTCAATAGTAGCAGCCTTCTTTGTGATTGCCAGCTAAAGTGGCTTCCAGCTTGGTTGGATGTTAATGGTGGACTTGCTTCAATGGTAGATCTTAAGTGCGGACACCCTGAAAAGCTGGTTGGATTAGTCGTTCAGCAAGTTCCTGTTCACAATTTTACTTGTGGTTAGTAAATATTTTTAGCTCAAAAAATTGTCATCGTATTGACCTAATACTTCTATTTATTAAATAACAGATGACTTTCCAAAACCCTTCATCACTGAAGAACCGATCACCAAAGTTGCCCTGAAGGAAGAAAATGTTACACTAACGTGCAAGGCTGAATCTACGTCGGCGGCCTCACCCATGAGTGCCATCTGGAAAAAAGACAATCTGGTCTACAAAGGAAGCCAGGTGGTGACGCTAGCTCGATCACCGGATGGACGCACAAACCTAATGACATCAGAGCTTCTACTTCAAAACATTTCGGACGAAGATGCCGGACGTTACCAATGCGTTGTTTCCAATGATTTTGGTTCCACGTACTCTTCTCGGGCTAAAATAACCGTTCATGGTACAAGAAAATGTTAATGGTGGAATTTATCAGTTATTAATTTAATTCATATCTGTCCTTATTTAGTCTTTCCTACATTCACCAAAACACCAGTTGATATTCGAGTCAAAGCAGGGAACACTGCTCGACTAGAGTGTCATGCCGAAGGATCCCCTCCTCCGGAAGTTGCTTGGAAAAAGGATGGCGGAGATGACTTTCCTGCAGCACGCGAGCGTCGTATGCATGTGATGTCTAATGATGATGTCTTTTTCATTGTCAACGTTAAGGCAGCTGACATGGGTGTTTACTCCTGTACGGCTCAAAATGTAGCGGGCGTTATCGTTGCCAACGCTACGCTGACCGTTCTTGGTAAATATTTGATTTTCGCTTCAATATTTTCTATAAATTTGTTATTATTTTTGTATTTGTATATTAATTTTAATATTATTTATTTATTTTTACAGAAACCCCGTCATTTGTTAAACAAATGGAAGACAGGGAGATTGTTACGGGTGAGACAACAGTCTTGGAATGTATGGCGTCTGGTTCTCCTAAACCTCGTCTTAACTGGACTAAAGATGGTGGACCGTTAGTGGCCACTGAGAGACATTTTTTTACAGCTGATAGCCAACTTTTGATAATCGTTCACACAAAGACATCGGATGCGGGGCGATACGAATGTGAAATGTCCAATCCTCTTGGAGTTGAGAGAGACTCGACCATGTTGACAGTTATTCCAACATCACTTGCATCTGGCGATAGAGAAGATGAATCGGCCACGATTGGAATTATTATAATCGCTGTTGTCTGCTGCGTGGTGGGCACTTCAATAGTCTGGGTCATCATCATCCACCAGACGCGCAAGAGAGCAAGAATCAATGCACTCTCTTTGCCGTCATCAACTCTACAGACCCAGCCACTGCATGCAACGCCAAGTTTACCGTTTCCTGGAGTAGAGTTCATGGCTACGGATACTGACGACCCGGATATTAATATCGATATCGACAGTATTCCTACTACGTTGTATCCGCCTGATTTGGAGATTTTGGCATACAAGGAAAGTGTCGGATCTACTGGGCAACTCTACACCTATCTTGCCGATAATAATTCGGATTCAGAACACTCAAGTAGCAAAGATAGCGGTAACGGCGACTCCGGTAGAAGAAGCAACAGCAACGAGGACGTAACGGTGATCAACGATAATGTCGTCAGTCACAGCTTACATAGTCTAAACACTGCCGTCACTGAAGCCTCTGATAGTACAGTGTCATCCAGATTACCTTGTAGAAGCAATCATCCTCGCAACTATTCCAACGCCAACTACACCCGAACGCTCAGCACCTTTGTGCCTCAACCAAGACCTAGCACTCACTTCACGGAAGCAGAGCACACAAGTAGACCAGCCCATTCACGAGGGCGAATGTCGCTTTACGAAGACCGATGCGCGCGTAATTCACGGCACTCGATGGGTTCTCCCGTTGCCAATTACAGCCTGGCTCGGCACGAAATCTAAAACTAAATGCCTATTTATGTGAATCGCAGAAAAATGTTCTGAAACTACGAATGTGAAAATTTGGTGGCCTTGTTCAAATTTTGGCAGTTGCTTAAGATTTTGAAATTGTTGAATGCACTTTGTACCGATCACCTAGTCGCGTTAATAATGTTTATGGTGTAAAAGTTGTGTTACATACCTGATTTTTAAATGTGTCAAGGCATTTCCGCAGTTAAGCCTTATTGAGAAGTTATTGTTAAAAATACTGCGTTGTATACGTTTCTGCATTGCAATCATATCTTCTCGTTTTGTTCAACTGAGCTTTTAATTGTTCATCATTGGTGTTTATTTCAGCATGCCACTCAATAGAATATATTCGAGGATGGCTGTATAGGAAATTTATGTATTTGTGTTTCTCTTATTTTCAAGAGTTATGCTCACAATATTTTAGAGTATTGAATAACCGTCGTCCATAATGTTGTCTTCTTGTAATCGAAAAATAGACTTCATTGTTATAATTTTTATCCTTTTTCACTTCATTAACTCGATATTAAGGTAATAAGTGTATTTTTCCAGATATTTCCAGATATTGATCTGTCTTTCCACGACGGATGCAATTCAAAAGTTAGGACAAAAAATCTCCCTCCAATAAACGCTTGAGGTAAAACTAACTTTTACGACGGCGTACGCGAAGGTGAGCGTGACGGTGAACGAGAAGATGGGCTAGAAGAACCCGATTCTCCCTGCGCAGCATGGCGTCGCATACGCTCTCTAAAGAATTAAAAGAACCAAATTGTTAGCTTTTAAGCGAAAATATTTGTTGTGGTACAGCATTTACTTTCGACGTAAGCGTAAAGCAAGCTCGCGCATTTCTTCCTCGCGATTCATTCTGTATTTGTTTAACAAAGTTTGTTTTTATTATTGAATGGAAAATAAGTGTTTAAATGTACATTAACGAATATTGTTAATGCCCAAATTTTACCTTTCCTGTTCTACTTTTTGTAGTTTTTCCTTTTCAGCCCGTTTATCCGCCTTGTCTGTAACAATATCAACATATCAATCTAGTCATGGAAAGCTTTATCAAGCAATAACAACGTACATTGTTTGTTGAGAGCTGCTTGCATCTTGCGCTTTAGTCGTTCCTGTGGCGTCATTGTATTCTATTTTAAAATATTGCGTGGATATTAACATCTTTCAAAAAGGCACGTGAACTCGAATGACTAAAATTAGTAAAAGGGCAGGACTTTTCTTTTAAATAACTTAATAAATCTAACTGTCTTTGCAACATTTACTAGTAACACGAAAAATACTCCTTAACAATAGATTCTGACACTGCAAATATTGATATCTTACTGACTTTGGTTGCACCAGTGCCTCTACCACTAGAACCTGTCACTGATGGAGTTGAAGGCCTGAAAAAGAAATATAGTGTACAGCTCTTCAGATTAACATAAGGAAATGATAAGATACTTTGATGCTGAATTAGAAACTGTAGGTTTGGATGGCGACGTAGACTCTCTGTCCGAGAGAGACGAATCAGAGTCGCTCTTTTTTCGACCATAATAGCGACGTACAGGAGGAGCAGGTAATGGATTAGATATTTGGGGTGGACTAAAATGGCGTGTTTCTCGAGCAAGTGAGGCGTATGACGGAGGTGGACGAATGGGAGAAGAGGAACGACGGATTGACTGACGAGATGATGAGGACCGTGAGGACGATGAGCTTGATGAAGACGATGACGATTTTCTTCGACTGCGCTCACTACAAATTAAAAATTAATATTCAAATTACGAAGGAATTTAATCGTGAAATTAATTTTGTACCGAGGCGGAGAGCGATTCCTTTGCCGTCTGCTACTTCGCGGCGAATACGACCGAGAGCGTGATCTTGAATGGCGAGAACGACGACGAGATCTTGAGCGCGAACGTGAGGAACGATGACGTGAACGTGATCTTCGGCGAGAGCGAGACCTAGAACGCTCATTTTTGTAGTAAGATCCGGATTTTTTATCTTTTCTGGATCTAGAAATGGAAGGTGATGGGGATCTGGCACGATGATCTCCCGAACGGGAATGTCGTTTGTCATTTACTTTAGTTGTGTCACGACCACTGTTTAAAGGACGACCACCCCTGTCTCGAGCCAAGAAAGTTGTGGAGGCAAATGGCCGCTTATTTGGTAAATCTTTATCGCGAGTTTTGTTCGGAGACCGAGAGCTAATCGTTTTCCCTCCTGGATCCGAATCTTCGTCACCAAAAGATGTGATAAATTTGATTCCACCTTCGAAGGGTGAAGGAGAACGTGACTTGGACACTGATTTCGAGCGGCGAAGTTGTCCATCGTAAGTTGGGCTAGCTCGTGTAGCGTAACTAAAAACATCACGAAAGAAAACGAAGCAAACAAGAATGTTGAATAAGAAAGGAAAAAACAAATTGTTCAAAAATATGAACGTAAAATTATGCAGGGTGATTTTACCTTGGAGGACTCAGACATCGATTCATAAGCAATGCTTGCAGCTTTTGCTCTCTAAACGCCCGTCGCTCTTTCCTTGCTTTTCTCCCCTAGGATTTGTTGTCTAATAGTTAGTTATTAGAAACTAAACCTGAAATATTTTCACAATATTACAGAATACATGGCCCGCTCTTGTTCTTCCTCTTTGGCGATTCGTAATGACTCTTGCTCATCCAAATCACGAGTGAGTAGTGACATGAAGTCCTGTCGGCCTAACCCATAGTGAAGTGCACATTTGTTGACTTCGTGCATTTGCTCAGTTGTCAATTTATCGACAGCAATTGATAAATCTACGAGATCATCAATGTCTTCACAGATATTTTCGATTATTTGATTGTATTTGACTAATATTACCCAAATCAATGTCGCTATCGGATTCTTCTTCTTCAGTCGCTTCGGGAGGAACCACGGGAATATTATGCGAAGTTGATGCTGCGGCTGACGAGGATGGCGTGGAATCGTCATAAGTGAACCCAATGGCCGCTTTCTTCGGCGCAAGCATTTTTTTCTTTTCCTCTTCACCTAACTTTTGAACTGGTCCGAATTGCTCTTCAAGCAATATTTGATGTAGAAACTTTTCCTCTGAAACTAAAAATGCATATTACACAAAAAACTAGTTAATGAAAAGAAAGCATAGAAAACAAAAGTAAAAAGTCCTCCAGGCCTTACAAGTTCTTACATATATTCTGTCTAGGTCAACACTCATTTTTGCTATCTCTCGCAATCGACAAGGCTGAAGGAGAAAAGGTTTTGTCAAACACGGAGGTACCGTTCGCATGCATTCGTCTTCAAGAAAGCGAGCAGCGTGGTTGAAGTTTAAGCGGCCTTGCACAGTGAAAACGCCAACTGTCTCGTTAGTCAGAGAGAGCGCGATTTTAGTGCCAAGAAAAAAAAGGACGAAACGAAAAGAAATAATCAAGAACGGATTCCAGTGTGGCATTATCATTCCTACTTTCTAAAGAAGATCTACGGAATCTGTTTTTCGTCAATCTCAGTTCTGGAGGTATCGCGGCATAACCTGTTCTTTTAAACTTCAATGGTGATGCCAGCTTCTGTTCTCCAGGAAAGTGGAGAAAACCAGACTAAAATACAGAGATCGAACAATAAACTTATTTGCTGTTCTTTGCGCTTGATGGTGAAAACATAGAGCTTTTTAATGGAGATCAGGGAAGCTTGTCCTTCTTGTCCATTCCGGATTAAGGTAATAAATATTTATTATAAAATTTAGTCTGGATATTCAAGTTATTCACCCTTTTCTTTTCAGAGTGCACTAATAGCAAAATTCATCATTCTACTTCTTGTGACAGCAACATTAACTGAAGGGGCGCCTATTCCCGGTCACTATTTGGAGGAAACACCAGGAGAGGATCGCTCTTACCATATTCACAATTTCGTGAAGAGAATGCATAAGCTATTCAGTTTAATACAGTTTACAATAAGGCATAATCTTGGCATGTTTTGAAAAATGTAAATTATTGTCCATATAAACCACTGAGTGATTTCAGTCAACTGATTTTATTTTCTAAATGTATCTTAAGAACTTTGAGAGATGTCTTACCTCCAATAAATTCATTTTGTACAAGGATTCTGTATCTTTCATAGCTCGCTTGTCTTTCTTCCCACACCTCCTCACCAGGATCCTGATCAGTGTCGCTGTCATCTTTTTGGGGGCGACAAGGAATAACATCTAGATGTGCTCTAACATCAAACCGGTCAATCAAGATTTCTGGTTGTCCTTGCCAAGGCATCCTGTAAAAGTGAGTTTTTTGGGCAAAGTTAATAGGTACAGAAATCCAAGATATTTAGAGCCCTCATTATACATTGTAGCAGGACTGTCCGCTATAGCTGCTATTGCTGGATCAACATGAATTTTCATGGGGCGACCATGAACTTGAAGGAATTGGGCAGGATCTCCTTTCTGAAAATTGTAGCATTAATTTAAAAAAAAAAAATTTTGTGGGTGGAAAAAATAAAATTATTAAGCTTGTTATATTGTTGACTGACTGTTTTCTCATAATATTCTCGACGCCTTTCAGCTCGCCTTCGGTGATCTACCATCCTTAAATTGAAAAAGAGCTCAGAATTAGAAAGCCAAGGACATCTAATGCCATTTGCACATACATAGACTTCAGGAGACGCTCCTGTTTTCGTGCTTCATGCCACATGTTGATGGGTCGAAATCTTCGTTTTCAGTGAATCCTATACTTTCTGAACTGTATAGAATACGTTTTTACTCACTTATTATCAACAATTCTATATTTTTGAAAAACTTCAAAGTAACAGCAGACTAATCATCCTTCATTAAAATACTCTACAAGATTGGTAGGAGCCACCAAGTGGATCACACAAGTACTATATGCCTTAGGTGTTGCAACAAAAAACAAAACAAATCGCATGTATGCAAAACGCCAAACCCTCGGCCTTAAACTTCAAAATATCAAAACTTTCTCTCCCGACTCCTGTCGTTTCGACAGTCCAACTTTCTAATGTATTAGCAGCTTTTACATCAGTAACTGCAGTGGAAAAATGAGCGTTATAGGAAAAGATTTTTTTTTCCTTTTTAGTTTTTATCTTTTGAGCATATGGTTACACGTTACAGCATTTTCTCTCGACAACATTTTGTAGGTTAACCGTACGTCACACAGCTTTCACATTTCTCAACTTCAACTTAGAGAATACTTATTAAGTAATAAAATGGTCCGTTAATTTATGGAAAATACGAATAGGTAACAAGAAGAGTAACAATTTTCCTGGTTTACCGATGTCTAATGATGCAAGCTAGCGTTAAACTACAACTAGTGGTTAAATGTGAGATTGGAAATTAACGCAATATTGAGTGAACTAAGTGAAGAACAAAGTCAATTAACGACATTTACCGTTAAATATATGTAGTCAATTATACCACATCAAGATTGGTAAGACTACTTCAAAATAAATCAAGCGTTTGCTCGAGCAAAATTTCAAAAAAAAATAAGACAGCCCAAATAAATCTATTTGCTAAGTATTTCTTCAATTGGATTTCAAATTAAAAAAATAAATGTTGCAACTTGCTCATGTATATGATTGATGATGAGTTCCAATGATTCAAAGATGGTCCGGACTCCGGAGAGGTGGAGTCTAACCGCGGTGAGTTGAGAAGAGAATTAAATCAAGAAAATGCCGGCGAAGCTTGAGGTTCCTTTTTGGCACTTGACCAAAAACCTTTTTCTTTGAAAAGGTGAGAGATGAGGTTAATAAACTGTGATGAGACGCTTCGGCTGGGAGTCCAACAAAAAAAGATCTTGGACTACAATTAATTTAAAGTTTTTTTGGGCTGAATCCCCGCCTCAACCTCAACTCATACTTTCTATACGCATATATTTCTACCACACACCCACCTACCCAATATGACGTCATAGAATAAATGTGAATCTTGCCTGAGTAATTTGTTAGGAACTCCTTTGAGAACTCAAATTTATCTCCAGTCGCTCAAAAGTCTCTAAATCAACCTTAATATGGTGGCATTAGAATAATATATTGAATTCGGTATCCAACAATCGAGTCCTTAAAACATGATGAATTAAAGAAATTAAGGGTGGCATCGCGGGTTTTCCAGTAATCATTCAGGACACCTTGCATTGTTGACGAAACGCCCTATTTAGAAACAAAGAATCAGGAAAAAATCAAGGAGTTTATCGCAAAATGTGAGTTATTCTATTACTTTTAGATGATCTGAATCGGAGTATGCGACCATTCCATATATTGGCTTCCTGTAGGGGTGATGCTATGAGATTCTCCTTTTGAAAATTACGATTGATTTAGCTTTCAAAATTCAAACTTAAAATAATAATAATAATAATAATAATAGTAATACTCTTAAAATAGGAAATATCAATAACAAGCAAGACAGAAATTCAGCCTGTTACTACTGGAATACGCTGGAGGGATGTAAAATTTTTCTGTGTCAAACCCTCTCCGCATCGAGTTATGCCTAACTTTCCCACTAACGTGAAAACCGCATTGCAAATTTGGATGGTATTGACGCAAAATGGTCGCACAATACGACCTTTCTATTATATTGGTACACCGTAAAGAAACAATTAAACACAACTCCAATCCAAAGTCTATTCATTCGCTGAAATTTTATTTCCACGTAACTATCTAGTTTACTATCAAGTTAAATAGCAGACTATACAAATATCCACAGATCGCAAAATTTTTCAATATGGAAACCTTATTACGGATCAAATTTACAGCTTCAAATGTGCTTTTCAAATGTGGGGAAAATTCTAATTAGATGAAAATAAGAAAAATTATAATCAAGTTTGAATACATCTCGTGAAGATGAGTTGGAAAGTTTCGCGTCGCTATATTTATGGCTACAAGCTGGGCACAAGCCACTTCATTTTGAATTCATCATCGGCCAGTTGAAGTTGACGTACGTTACACGCACGCCTTGAAGGTAACCCTAGCGTGAAAAAGTAAAACATATTTTATAGCTTGTTGGCATAAACACATAAACATGTAACCGACCGACTTACACCGGTTTATTTCATGGTGTTGGTTGTCAAAATCAATTAGAAAAATTTCAAAAATCGCTCTCTCAATAAAAAATTAATCTTTTTTGAAAAATATAAACGGCCAAAAAGATAAAGTCTAGGCTACACCGTTTTAATTTTCAAGATGAGATGAAATTTTTCACGAATTCTTGCAAAAATTTACCGGGAGTTTGTCAAGAAGAATGGTAAAATATTCATTGCAATTTGGTCATATTTATGGTTTGATCTCACGTCGAGATTATAAAACTAAAGAAAAAGAATGGTGATCACAAAGTTAAAAAAAAAATCGCTAGAAAAAAGGGGTTTCTGATTTTAATCGCCAGTGATTTTGACATTGTCGTAGTTATTCGTCATAGCTGAGTTTGCTGTAAGTAAAATGAAGGGCTAAAAACTGGATGACTGAAGAATGTAGTGCTTGGAATGGGAATTTTAATTTCGAAACCATGGACAAAGCATATTGCTTGAGTTCTCCTTGGGAAAAAATCAAGTCATGGAGATCAGTTTTCCAATGGTTTAAGGCTAGTCAGATTTACACATCTTATCCATAAAAAACGGAAAAAGTCAAGCATGCAGACAGCCGCTTTCTCGATTTAAATCTCTGTTGGGCAACTGCCAACTGGTGGTCTTTGCCTCCTTAGGCCTTCAAACCAATCTCTGTCGAAAATAGGAAACTTGTGAAATCGGTATTTTTAAATTTCTGTCGCCTATTCCTGTGCCATCTAGCGTTCACCTCAACACTACCTATAACGTTCAGGAATTTCCCATGAGCAAAAAACGATAAAAATTTTAGTGCGCAAACCGCAAAGTAAATATTAAATATATAATTGAATATTATTACAAAATCAAACAAATTGAAGCAAACTTTAAATTCCCTGAAAATCCGAAACGGGAATTTTTTTAAAATTCCTTCAGTTGAGAAAAGAATAGACTTATTCATACTTAAGTCAATTAAGTCTCGATATACAAGCACTGAATTTCCCGATAGGGATTCTATCTCAACTCGATGACGATGATATGACAGACGACCTCTGAAAAGTTCAAACCCACCAGTCGACATCCGATAAGATGGCGCTGTTCCTCTCAGAGGTATGGGGTGAACGAGGGCGAATGAGGGGGGGTTCGTTGTTAATTTATAGGTTTTTTCATCGTTTAATTAAAACAAAAACAATTAATTCTAGGTTGTAGAGGAGATGACGACGGATGGCAACGTTATAGTGCCAGTAAGATTTGAGTAGCCATTAATTTAGGTTAATTGATGGAAGTGTGGAATACGAGAAAAATTAGTTTCAGTAATAATTTTTTTTCCGCCAGATGGCTCTCATGCCTGTTCTACAAACTTGTTTTTTTAAGGCCGTAAAATAGTAACTAGCTATATATCAATATATGTGTGAGGCCGTTGCCGTACAGAGATACAGATACAGAAGGTTTCTTAATGGACGGTATTAAATTTGGATTATTTGTTATTTGTTGAACGAGTATCAACAAGAAACATAGTTTTTGTAAAAGACTTACTATAGATATTATTTGATAGCCTAGCTATAGTATAGATATTATTTGATAGCCGAGTTGATAGCCGAGTTGATAACCGAGTTTTGCTAGCCTAGCCATAGATATTATTTGATAGCCTTTAATTGACGGTAATTTGTAATTTAACGAAAAGTGCCAAGAAAGATAGTAATTGCAAAGCGAAGTGGGGTGCACCTAAGACGCTACTTGCTACTGATATAACTAATTAGTTAATCAATTAATAAATATTTTAAATTGTGATAAAAAAAAATACCGTTATAACTAAATAACCCATGCCCAAACCCCCACTGCACTTAATAAGCCGAACTTGCTTGTGAATCTCAAGTTAGGTAGACAACATTGGTGTAACATATAGGCGTTAATCTTGATTGTGTTTTACGGAAAATGCAAAGAAAGAAGGGTGATAATTGCAAAGCTAAAACTTGCTACTGATATAACTAACTAGCTAAAAATAGAGAGGAAATTAAAAACGTAATAAACCGTAAGAATTTTAAAATATTTTTAAATTATTTTATCCCTGAGAGATTTTTAAAATTCTTATTTTAAAAAGCCGAAGGCTTACCGCCTTTTAAGAGTGAGAGATTTGAAGAAACAAAAGTTCAGACAGCGCTCCAAATACTATTAACCCTGAGAGGTCCCTGGGGAATTGGGAGGGGGGAGACGAAAACGGTTTTTCTTACTTTCACGCTCTCGTGATCCACCGATCCCAACGCGACCTATCTCATTCGACGTAGAATGACTTTTTACATCTAAGCCAATTAATTATTACAAGTGTTAACGAAATTAACGGGGTGATAATCGGGGAAAAGAACAAAAAAAAGGGAAAACTTCTAAATGATGAGAAAAAGTTCGCTTCTAAAATTTGAGAATCTATCCACCTCTAATTGAAAGAAGAACTTTCCCTTTAACGAAAAAAACTAGAATTGCGATATCTTATTTGTTTTTCGCGAGATATCTGCAAAAGAAAAAGACACCCAGATTGACTTTTAGTTGGATTCCCCAGCAGACGACATTTTCTATAGCATGTAGAGATAAAATGAGCACTAGAGGGCAGGACGAACAGAATGACGCCAAAGTGCTACGTTTCAAACAGTTTTATTACGGAATCAATCTTTTGGAGTTTAAATTCGATACAAGAGGTGCGACAGTAAGATTAAAACATGACAAACCCAGAGAACACTGCGAAAACTAAATTTTTAAATTTCCTAATCAAGAAAAAAAAACGAAAAGAGACTTTTAAAATCTCGAAGGTGCCACAAAGGGGCTTGATAAATTTGAAGTTGAAAAATATGATAGGTTGTGTAAATTTTTAAAGATTGTTTGCTGGGTGATTCCATATGAAAACGACCAAAACCTGTGGCGACCATCTCACGGATTTGATCGCCACTAGGCTTTTTCGATTCATAACAATAAAAAAAAAATTCCTCGAAGAATTTTGAAAAAAAATGGCGCGTTCACCTGGCACGAAGGTTTGAATTGTTTAAAAGTCCGCTTGACCGTATAATCATTAAAATGTTTTTAAGTACATTGAAATGCGTTGTTTGGCTGATTTTTTCATCAGAACATGTTGTCATATGGATAAACTATTTTTTAAGACCAAGCGCGACAAAATCCAAGGTTGCACCACCCGGTGGCGCGAAATTTAAAAAGTTTAATAATGATCAAATTTGATTTGATATAAGTAAAGTTAAAATTGACGCAGGTTCATAAAAATTAATAAAAATGTCAACGAGGCTATTAGTAATGTGTGTTCAAAATTTCAAACTCGTAGCTTAAGTTGAAAATATTATTATTTAATAGTGTTATTTTTTGTTTAGGAAATATTTCAAATTTTATAACAGCGAGTTTTTGTACTAAAAAACTATCAAAAATCCCCTACAACAGTCAGCAAACGTGTTTTTTCTTTGCATTTAAGTTTTTTAACATCCCCAGAATCTATTTGAAATAGCCGATTTGATAGCCGAGTTGATAGCCGAGTTGATAGCCGAGTTGATAGCCTAGCCATAGATATTATTTGATAGCCTTGC
Organism: Daphnia pulicaria; assembly: GCF_021234035.1. NCBI lineage: Eukaryota > Metazoa > Arthropoda > Branchiopoda > Diplostraca > Daphniidae > Daphnia > Daphnia pulicaria. The sequence continues at coordinate 8,522,194 of NC_060918.1, read as the reverse complement.
TACTGAAATAACTTATAACTAACTAGTTAAAAAAATAGAGAGGGAAAGAAAAACGTAAAAATATTTTAAAAAAATATGACGTAAAGTAAAAAAAAAATTGAAAAAGGTCAGACCTAGAGGGACACTCGCGAGCGAAGCGAGGGGTCGGATTTTAAAAAAAATTGTGGTATACACAAGTGTTGATCGTATTCTCTTTGCTTGAATAAATCTCAGCAGTAGTCATTTTTTCCGCTAAAAACCTAATCGTGATATTATTTTATAAGCGTAACATCTGTATTTAGCATTCTTGCATTTTTTTTTACATAGGAAACATCATAGGTAGCCAATTTGCCATTGTGACTAGTAAAAGGAATGATGGAAAGCAAACAAAAAATTAAGAGCGTTTGTGAATTTGTTAATCAATCACATATAATGACCAAACGTATAGAACCAGTAAGAAAAAATTACCCGAAGGGTTACTGGTCAAAGTTTCGTTTGCAGTATGGTTTACATGGGCACCCTCAGTTCTCGTAACACTACATAGATGGATGCACTAGTTTTTGGCAATTATTGATTGTAATCAACAATTTTATTGCATTTCAATGGCAGTGATCGGTAGCTTACAATTTTTTACATCTATTCTGAAAATTTGGCTGCAATCGATTCAGGCATTTGATCAAACGGAGTTCTGGTTACTTTTTGACAGAATTTCAATAGCTGTTATAGCAGACGATAATACAGAGACATGTGACAGGGATATAAACGTAACGTGACAATCGACTACTATTGTATGATAGAATAGAAGTCACTGTATGTTATCACCGAACGCTATCAATCTCCAGTAACAGAAGTGCTGATAGGTAGTTACTTAAATTTAATTTTAACAAGATCCGGTGTGACGTGGGGTGGCGGGGCGAAGCCTCCGCCGCACCAAAGTCACGCCTTACCCTTACGCCGCGCCATATCATATTAGGTTTTTTGGAATTTAATTTTTATTAATTGTTTGGATAGAAACATGCGGAAATATTCTTTTAATCTCTTTCTCGATTTTTGCTTATTACAATCTTCCGGAAACTAAGGGCATAATTTTTTTTTAAATGTTATTAATCCATCTTAATAATAGGCCTACCTTTATAACAGAATATTTTTATTATTCTATAACTATTCTATAGCTCTGTCTTTGTAAAACTATACCAATACTACTATACCAACTAGAATACCCTTAACATTCCCTTCGGGTACCTTGCGGCGTACGTACGCTGCCTACAGTGATAACAAATTAAATGATGGATTGGTTTTGCTGATTTGCACGTCGCAGTAAGATTGAGCCGAAAGAAAAATTCGGAATGCAACTCACTAGATGTCAGTTCATGAAAATAATGTCTATGATGCGTTCAACCATATTTATTACGACGATGAGTCTAGCTGAACTTAAGATATACCCAAGGCGTCCACTGTTTAATTCATCCTTCACATTTTAACTTTCTTTTCTCCGTCGTTGGTGTAATCTGGGTTCCTACTCACAGCGGCAGCCGAGTGGAAAAGACCAAACAGAAAATAAGAAGAAGAAGAAGAAGGCAAAGAAAAAAACTTGTGACTTATTGATGCGAGAAGGAACAGCAGCACACGAAACAGAAAAATAAGGAAAGTTTTCAAAGTTGGGCCGGGCAGAAAATGCTGGGCGACAGGGTCGAGCCTCTCTTTCTATATAGGCTATATATACATGCATGTCTACCGAAAAAAAGCGGAGGGGGGATATAGGAAAAGGAAGAAAAAAAAAGCTTAATGACGTCGAGTTTCCTGATCTGCCATCCACCCTCTTCTTCCCGTCTCTCTCCCTTGCCAGTTCGCCCCTTTTTTTTCAACGAGCCTACTTTTGAAATCTACACACACAAAATAAAAATAAAATAAAGTTTGAAAAACAAATTCTATCGAGAGTTTCGTGAGGGAGAATGAAGGGGTGCTGGGTTGCTAGATGGATCGACAAAAAGAATCCATAGAGAAGTGTAGGTCCAATAAGGAAATGGCCGGCAACACACGCAGACAACATAGTGTATAGAGTGCAGCAGCAGCAGAGGGATTGAAGTCTTTCACCGGTGCCCGTCATTTGCATACGAGATACAATTATCGACGCTCGGTCGCCCTCCCCTTATTTCTTTTTTTCCTCCTCCCTACCGTCCTCGTTGGCCTCACCCTCCGCACGTCGGTGCGGATGACGACGCCACCCATAGGCCTGAGCGGCCCCACCTCGCACATCTCAGACTGTGAGGGAAAAACTGCGTGTGCAATATTTATTTGTAAACCCTTATCATCGCTCTTCCTTTTCGAGTATCTAGTACTATAGGCTTTTAACTGATGATTTCTCTGTCTCATCTCTCCCTCTCTTTTTACTCCCGTTCCCTCCGTGCCCCCCATTAAAATCCCCCACTCTCGCCCCGCACGGCCCCGCATCGAGTGCGCGGCGTGTCCGACGCGTTTCAAAAGTTGATCGCCGAATTTAATTGGGAGCGGCATTTTTGAATTTCTTTTTTCTTTTTTCATTCCCCTCTCTTCCCCTTTTTTCCAAACTGTTATCTGACCTAGAAGAACCACGGACCCCTTTGGGGCTACAAGTCTTATTCCGCCATTCCGTCTCCATCTCATCATATGCCCGTATAGACCGTAGTCTAGTCTACAGAATATGGATATGAAATATTTGGCCGCACTCTATTGTATACTTCTTTTTTTACCGCATGAGCCCAAGCATAAGCCTACATGCAAACTCAAAAAGTAAAAATTTGAATGGATATAAATGCTTATGCCCCTTTTCTTTAGGACGTGGAAAAGATGGCACAGTCCGTCTACATATTGCGAGAGACTGGAGAAAGTCCGCTAGTCTAAACGAAATGGGACCCCCACTCCTTATTATTGCCATCCGTCTGCAATTTTATGAATGGCCCTAATGGACGCGCTAATGATGACTCAGCATCGGGTTATAGACGCAGACTTGGCGAGCGCCGGGAACTCTAGCACAACCCACCACGTGCCGTCCGTGTGGGTTCACAAGCCCACCACCGATGACCCCCTGCATGCCAGTCCAACTAAATTGAGCTTATTCTTCGCATTAATACCATTCCCCGTTCGCTTGTAAGGTGATTATCGTAAATCAACTAAATGCGCAATCGGGAAAAATGACGCCGGGATGGGAAACTGTTCCGTGAAACCCAAGAAATAGCCCAAACCGACGATGCAGTACACCCAAGTGGTGGCAGCAGACAGTCGCATAATCAGAAAACGTAGCAAGTCTAGCCAAGCGAAACGAATGAAAAAGTCTCATTGTAAAGACGAGGTAAAAAACCTATCAAATGCATCAAATAAAATTGAACTGTTGCAAAGGGAAAAGCAATAGGTTACCAGCGCTTATGAACTTCGACAGGGTATCCTAGCAAAAGTAAATTAAGTATGACATATATATGATATTTAACTTGTAGATGAAATGGAAGGCATCATTGAGAAAACTTGCAGGGTTGCCTAAACCTTTTTCTAAAAAGGAGGAAAAGTCACGATAAATATGGAAGGGGGGGGGAGCCAATCAGCCTTCAGACGAGTGAATCATCAGCCCTACAACAACTTTTTTTAATCGTGTGCAATCGTCTAATGTAATAACATCGGTTACAATTGCGAGTGCATGTCATGGACGACCCCCTACTTTTTTCAACATACACATTGCGTCATTTCTACAGATTCCACACTTTTCACAGCAACTTCTATTCATCAGTCAAAATATGTTATGAAGTTATGCAGTGATGACGAAACACTAAACAGCGTTAAACTAATTCAGAAGTTCACGCAAACAGCACTGAAGATGATGCTCACGAGTCCTATATTCTTGGCAGATTTGACCATTTTATCAAATGTACAAATGTTATACACAGTGAGGCGCTATGCTGACATCATGCCATCAATATGTGTGTGTTCACGTAACATTTTGAGTGCAGTATAATATAGCGACCCTTTTCTGCTTTACGACGCATGGCCGAACGAGTTGTGATTTTGGACGGGGACCAAAGGGCCTTTCCGCTTGACTAGGCGGCCAGTCCGGATACGACGTTGACCAGGATAGTCCAACCGGGTCGGCAAAGAGATAAAGAATGGAAAGATACAGTTCCATTGGCCCAACAGACTCGGTTGCTATTGGTCGCTTATTCCGTTACTTTATTCCAGAGGGGGGGGTGGTGGCCGGCTCTCGCTATGTATGTTAGTATATACACAGCATGTGCCACCGGGCCAGCCAGCTCAGCACACAATGTTGCCCTTGTCATGTGGGGGAGGCGGGATCTTTTTTTTTCTTCTTCTTTCCAACAAACCCCCCCATCCGCCCGCCCAGACAACCAGCCTACTATATTTACATTTGACAGGAGATGGAACCAGACGATACTATACTATACCAGTGCAACAGTCGACACACTCTCTTGATTTCAGATCAGACTTCTAGTCAAAACATTTTGTTTTGTTCTTTTCAATATAGTTTTGAATATCTGTCAAAATATTAAAATGAAACAAACCCGAAAATCGCGCCCATTTTAATAAGCACAGCAGGTACAACATGTCTAAACAAAGGCTAGACGTGTGTCGCGTGCGTAAGCAATCTTTCCATCATTAGCCACATAGTGTGTGTGTATTAGATTACTCCAGTACACAGCTCAAGGAGATTAAAAAAGCTGTCATCGCAATAAATGGCCATATGATCCGACACTCGATCGACGGCGAAGAATGGAACAACAACCCAAATAAAAGAAACAAAAATGTTTTTTTTCCCCGTGCCAGGAAATCTATTCCGCGGCGCTGGATCGCTTAGAGGTATGGAGGAAGAGCTTGTTATTTATCGGTATGGATACAACAACGGGGTGGAGATGGGTTGTAATTCAACCTACAACAACAACAAAAAACTTTTATTGATGGAAGAGGAAAAAAAAAGAAAAACGCCGATAGAAACGGGAAAAGGGGGCGAGAATAAGAGACGCGGTGTAGGCAAAATAAAAGGCTGCTGTACGCACACATACACAGCGAGGAAAAAGAAAAAAAAGATGCGTTAGTTTGATCACCCACAAAAATAAGTTTTTGCTAGAAAACTGGGGGGAAAAAAAGAGAGTAGAGAGAGAAGAGCTGTCAGAAAAAGAAACAGGAGGATCTCAACCACGCCTTGTTGAATTAACCAGGCCCTAGCAAACATGTCGAGAAAGAAAACTTTATATTTACATTGCTCCAGCATCTAGTCGTTTTCTCCTTTTCCAGCGTTATTTTTTCTTTTCTTTTCTTTTTCGTTATTTATTTATTTACTTTCTTTCTATATATACTGTGTCCTTCGACACAACGGAGAATATGCCATGGATCCGCTGGCTAGGGGATGGAGTTGTTCCTTCTTTTTCACCCACTCTATGCCATCCCTTTGGTTTGAAACACACAATTTAATTCTGTTGATTCCACGAGTTTGCCGTTGGCAATTCTCTATATACTCTCCATATCTCTCTTTTCGATACTTTTAACCAGACTTGTACATTTCTCTCCTCTTTTTTTTATTTTATTTAATTTTTTCTAAAGGGAGAGAGAGAGAGTTGCTTTTGCTGTTAGATGTGCTGGGATGCTGGTGAGTACTGAGTAGTGACTCTTACTTCCTTCGGCATCTATCTATCTGCGCTAAAGGAGGCTAAAGAAAACTCTGCCTATGCTGCCACTATACTGTTCGTTGTTTATTTCTGGTTATCTCTAGCAAAAGAAAAAGAGAAAAAGTATAGACGCTGTTCGCGGCCTCGTGTACTATATGCTGCGCAGTATTTATATGTGTATCTATATAGGCTATAGGCCTGCTGTGTATGGAGTATCAAAGAAGCTTTGGGGCTAGCCAACCAACTTCCTCTTTGTTAACAAAAAGACTGGCAGAAAATACTTGTTCTTCGGTTGGATTCGGAATATTCAAGAGAATATTTTGAGGAGACGTAGAAAAAAGAAATTCGTAGGATATTGAATAAAAGAAAAACCATGGGAGCCTTATTGTCGAACGGGGGGGTGAGATTTTGTCAAGTCAGCCGTTAATTGCATTTCGTCGGCTGCGTCGTGGCGATTCTTATCTCATTTCAAACAGATCTAAGCTGTTGACATACCGTGATTGGAAAAAAATTGAAAAAGCGCACGTGATTGACAATAAAGGGAAATAAAACGTTCTGGCATCAAATCAGATAGAGAAATAGTCTTGGCGGAGGCCGGTGGCGTGTGAAAAGTTAGAACCGCGTCGTGGACACACAACTGCGTATAGACTCGTCACCGAATGCACAGCGGCCCAGAATAATGGAAACTTATTACAATATTGAAAACGTCAAAGGAAAATTGCGGGCCAAAAAATTGATCAACACACCGATACCGAGCGTGTCTACCCCATTCAAACAATGAAGAAGCGTAAAAACGCGATCGATACGCTCAGCATAATGACGCCAACTTGTATTTATATAAGCTATCAGAGCTTCTCTTTTTTTTCTTTTTTAATTTTCCAAATGCCTGGCAGAATTGAGAGCCAAACGACGCAAATGAAAAACGAGACCTGCAGTCTTCTGCATTATACTGTACAATTGTACACATGTGCCAATTATCAGCGAAGAAAGGTGTCGATATTCAAACAATGCTTGAGCTTTTTTCTACCATATCTTCTTCGACGACCTCACCAGTTAAAACGCGTGTACCAACACTTCTGAAAACCCTTTTTTTCCTCGTTCATGTACGAGTCACGTGAGAGGAAAACATCCAACTCGTGATGAATAGAGACCTAAATGACAAGAGTGTATACAGGCCTATGTGTAACTATTTTTTAGCAGGATATAGGCGGATCGGAACAACGACAATGATGACAAGCAGATTTAGTGGCAAACGAATGCCGATCAAATGACCAAAAGAAAATTCTCTGCGAAATGTGAAGATATTTGTTGGCTGCAAATGGAAAGTCGTTGCGTGAAAAAAAAAGGGAACAGTGCTGACGTTGACGAGGCGCCTGGTTGGGCCGAGATTAGAGCCTTGGTCGTTCAAAAAATGTAGATTTTCTCCTCTTTCACTGGCACACACACACAGCTAGAGTGAGACTGGCTCTGCTTTCGTGTTGTGCCGATTGGACGTCAAAATCGATCAACACAGCGAGAAGGGAAAAATGGAAGACCCACGAGAGAGTGAGAGGGCTACCAATCATCGATCAATTCAACATGTATATACAGAAGCGCAAGCATTGCACGGCCTCCTTCATCACGCTTGAGCTACCAGTTCAGTCGCCAGCCTGCCTTACTCCTTTATATATACAAAAAGGAATTACTCTTACAGCCGTCTGTGTCAATGATTGCAATGATTAATGAATTGGCTCATTACCTACGCCCTCCTTGGCTCGTTTCTTATATTTCTCACTTCTAGATACAGTCTAGATCGCACCACTGGCGCCAGCGGTGACTCATAGTCACTCGCTTGATGCATTTCCTTTGAATTATATTCAAAATCGCCAGTTGAAAAATTTTGTTTTTCTCAGATTGGCGACATTTTGTCTGTTGTCATGTGTCTGATGGAAGTTGTTTCTACTTTCTTTTTCTTTTCTTTTCTTTTTTAATAAACAAAATTGCAGGCCTACTGCTGTGTATCAATGTGGTGCACCTCCGTTTCAATTGGTTTCCAAACACCGTGCAATATGATGCGGTGAAACGGCGATGATGCGCGAGGCGCGCGCGGTAATTCGCTCGTGCGCTGTTTGTTTTTCTCGTCAACCGCAAAGTTTGCCGGAATTCTTTTGTCAAATACGGCGAATGTCAGGATCGGATCGATGGGATGGATTCAATCAGCGCCAGCAGCACCCCACCCACCGTCACTGCATGAATTAGGTTTCTTATTCGAAAGTCAAAAAATCTAACGCCAAATAATGTACACAGCCAATTCGAATTATATTCTATACGTATATAAGTACTTGTATGGTCTATACCAGGCTCCTCAAAATATACAGAGTGCGCAGTTAGCACACAGAAAAAGCCATGTTTACCCACGCCTGCTGCAGCATATCATTTTTGACAAGAATTGGAAAAGAAAAAAAAAATCGTCGAATAGTAATCAGATAAATAAATGTTTTTTTTTCTTTTTCTTTTTTTCGTCGACACTTATTTTCATTTCGTGGAGCGCACCCAGGGAGAGTTAACTGCTGCTGCTGCCTCTGGGTCTATGGCTCATTGTTTCGCTTCCGACGTGAAATGAAAAATGTCATGGCCGGACAAAAGGGTTGAAAGAAACGGGGTAGGGACGAGAGTCTAAAAAGAAAAAAATTATGAAAGCGAAGGCCTGACGGGAGGGTAAAAGAGAAAGAAAAAGAAAAAGAAAAAAAAAAGAGTGAAAGAAAAGAGAGCCGTGATGTATATAGGAGAGCAGAGGGGGAGCAATCTCGATGGGGCGAAGTTAACACGTAGACAAGACCCCGGTGGTAGCGTCTATTTTCCAATGGCTACCCGACAGACCAAATAGTCATTAAAATCATCATCCCTCCCCTATAGACTGACTGCCTGCCGCACACTGCACTGCACAGTAGTATGTACATACTATATCTATGGGCTAACGCAAAGATAACCCTTGACGTGCTGCCAGGCTATATGCATTTGCCAATGGAGGACCCCCTCTGGCTCTATTGAATTTTTCACTAAATTCAAACGATCTCTACTTTCGTTCGGTCTTTTTCTTTTAATCGAATAAGACTGCCCCTACCCTCTCCGTGATTGAACGACTAGCCCCATCACTTCCCTGTGGAAAGGCCTATATGCCATTCCATATAGTTGCACTGTGGAATGAAGATGGAAAGACTGAAGAGCATATAGCCTCTTCTATAATAGATGGAGGTCTATGCGCCAGCCTATGAGCTGTTATATAAGATCCTGGCTGACGACGAGCAGATAGGCTTCTGCAGCTAAATGTCTAGATTATGTCGCATGGGTAAGTGTTGTACGCTTTCCTCACGAGTCTCGAACGCTCAATTAGTCTGCGACAATCAAGATACACTAAAAAGAAGTAGAATCAAAACGCGTCCGGCAGGTATTTAACTGAAGCAACCCGTTACAAAAAATTTATTCCATCGACGCATTCTGTATCTCATGAAAAAAAATGATTATACCGTGCTGAAATTGTAGCAACAGCTGGTTATTTGAATTGGCTGCGATCTAAAATGGTTTGATCCAAAATCCAAAATTCAAATGCGTAAAGTCGTAACGGTCGTAGCGTAAAAAAAAAATCATGCATAATTCTTCAATGACCTATTATATAACAAGTTACAATGGAGTTTCCATCGTCTATCCTGAGCTAGAGCAGCTTCAATCCTTCTAACCCCGTGTGTAGAGCCAGGAGGAGAGGCCTATATAGACTTGCATATCCTTGTGCTGCTAGAGGTGGGCTACAAGCGTAAGGCAAGGGGAACAACACCGGGAGAGAGTCGTGCTGCCGCTCATTGTTCGCCGGCATTTGAATAGACCGACGCATGGGGAGGGGGTTCTGTCGTTTGCATGTGAGCCTACACACAAGATTGAAAGAGTTGACATAAAAAAATCGAATTTAAATAGGCCTACGTTTCTTTTCTCTTTCGATTCATACATAAACATAATACTAGGCACGGCACGAGATGGAGAGGATAACCTCCCCGGAAAGAATCGAGAGGGTTACATCAGCTGAAACATCTGCAGCATTATCTCATCCAAGTAAAAGTCTCAATGGCTTCGAATTTGCATTTGCAGGTGAAAACGCTCGTCGACAGCAGTTTTGTGTCCCTATCAAAGTTGCTGCTTTCATTCCCAGCAGCAGCCTCTATTAACTCAATAGATACATCCATCGTTAAATTATAGAGGCTATACACGTGTTCTCTGAAAACCTTCTCGCCCATTATGTCGAATTCGTCGTTCCTCTTTGATAGATATACCATCCAGCAGTCCGTCCCAGTCGTTATGTCACGCGTTGCACTCTCAACTTAAAGTTCTTTCCTTTATTTTTAAAAAGGAAAAAAGAAACAGAAGAACAGGAGAAGGTATGAGAGAATTACTGAAACATTAAGAACAATTTGGTCGGCTGCGTCGAATGTAGTAATTGGACGACCGCGCTCGGTGTTGGTCGATCGTTCGTGACCGAGTAAAGCGCGGAAGAGAGTCACACAAGAGCCGGAAGAATGCGTAACCCAACAACCTTATAGAAGAGAGGAAGAAGGGTGAGGAAGAGATTCGGAACTCAAAGAAGAAGAAGAAAAAAAAAAGAAGCTTATATTTATGTATATTTTCCTATTTGATAGCGTAGATATGTGATTGAGGGATTTTTATTTCTGCTTGGTTGCCACATGGGCACATTGCATTGGCTGGGTGATTTTAATCATTTTTTTCCCCTCCTCCTCCTTCTTCTTTTCCGATTCCTCTTTTCTAGTTTTTTTGCCTTGGATCCCTTGTATTATTTATTAAATTTGAGCGGGTAGCAAAGGAGAGCCGCAAAAGAAAAAGAAAAAAGAAAGAAAAGTGGCAGAGGATGTTGCTGTACGCGCGTCGATATATGTATAAGTCTAATATCCTGCATTGAACTGGCGAATGATTTCTTTCCTGAGTGAAGAGAGGTCGTCGCGTCTCTTTTCATCATCTGCATCCGATTGCGATCTGCCAGTGCACGACTGCTTTTGACTGCATCACCACACGGCAGTGTTTCAATAAGAAAGTGCCATGACGGAACACGTCACTTTGAAGATGGCGAAAGAAGATAAAAGAACCAGAGGGGTTAGAGAAAAAGAAAATCCCAAATAGAGCCAAAGGATGACGCCGCCCGCCCGCCTGCCACATGCCAATTGAACCAACCGTATCAAAGGCGTGCCCCAAAAAACTATAGGCGGCGTTTTGTGCGTTCAACTTTTCTCTTCTTTTTTCTCTTATTTTCTCGTTTGAAAATCGAGTGGGCGACTCTCTGATCGCACTCACAACTCGGTACAACGTCATATGCACAGCCGTGACACAATGTACGCGTACTACTATGGCACGTATTGCAGCGCGCTGGAAAAACGTCGCACCGGGTGCGCCGTGCTATCTGGAACGACGCAACGAGGGTCGCGTACCGAATCTCGGATTGCGTGATTTTATTTGTCGTAATAAGATACTATGTACATGGATAGGACGGGGCTCGTTTCAAAGCCAGTTTACCTCTCTAAACAAGACGTGCAGCCTCCATATTTATCATCACACATGACAATGATCTCCATTTTTTTATGTTTACACGACACGGTTTCGAAAAACCCACCAACCATAACCAACGTACCCAATAGCATAAAAAGAATACTTGATGGCGTACTTTGGAACCGAAAAACGCGTGTTCAGCCGGTTTCAAAGCAGGATATTGCCAAAGGCCAATAGACTATAATCGAACCATGTGATTGTCGTGCCAAATCCGACACAAGACAATGTATAGCAGGTTTAAAGGGGAAAATAATCATTTTTAAACAAGATATCATCTCTATGATAATACAAAAGAAACTTTAGAAATTCAAACTATTGCCCCAAATATTAGACTGGTAAAATGTGAAGGTTCAATTTCCAGATCTTTGTATTCGCCGTATACTTTAGAATTCGAAAAATCAAGCGCGGCTTAACAAACATGACTTGATGCAGTCGAGATAAATAGGGCAATGCTGTAAGTTAAGGATAGTGCTGGTGTTGTAGTGGTGATGAAAGAGGAGGCGGAAGAGAGTCTCTTCTGTCACAACATCAAAAGAAAGTCAAAAATTGGCATTGTGTTATCTCAAGCAGTGACGGGAAGGGAAAGCGAGATGTCATGGCATATAAAAGGCCAACAAGGTATCCACTACTAGTACAGTACACGCTGTATACAAACAGAACAGCAAACAGTCTACAATCTGCATTCACATATGTATGGAGAGAGGAGAGAGATGTACAGTTATACACGCACACCAAGAGGAGCTTGAGCGTCTTCTTACCCTATACCATTTTGACAACTTGAAAGCAGAGTTATAAAATCATACACTACAAAAGATTCCAGCAATGATAACGGTAGTGACTCTTTTGTTTCAACACTAACAAGAATTTCTTCCCTACATCTTCTTACGGCACCTATATTACAGAGTGAGCACAGACATGTCCCTATCGGACCAATAATCAGCCAACTCAATCCACTCTATTTGCTAACTTTGCGGCTCATTACACTTTCCCCCTTTCCATACAAGACCGTCAAGGGCTGTATACGCGAATCAAAGTTAGCGCCAAAGCCGCCAACTCTTGAACGGTCTTCTAACAGCCCGCATTCTCTTAACTGGAAAATACATATCTCCGATTCCCTTTATTCAAACTTAGTTTGCCGGGCTCCAAAGGGGCGAATAGCGGTGAGGAAAAAGATGCGGAAATGTCAAGCTTTGTCAATCCCTATTCCTCTCTCTAACAGGGCGGCGCAAGTATGGCCAATATATTTTTAATTACAGAATAAACACTCGTCATATCGACGAAATCCAAAATAAAAGAAAGCGTAGCGGAGAGGAAGCCGCAATAGAAGATTCAACCGAAATGGAAGCATGTGAACATGCATATAAACACAAGAGCATTGTGTTAATTAGAAATATGTAAAAAAAAAAGTTAAACTGCACGTTTCTTCAAACGTATATAGGATCAAAACGTATATGGGATCAAAATATTATTTCTGATTTCCAAAAATGGCAAGGCCTTTTATTCATTGAATTATAATTACTTTCGATGTTGGCTGATTTTTTTGTTCTTATAGCCTAGTTTTTTGTTTGTTTTTAGATACTGGAATTCGTACACTCAAAGTTTTGTTTTTATTACATTAAATGCGGCTAAAAAGTTGTGTTCTGAATCAGACTTCAACTCGGTTTGCTGGATATTGACTGTGAGCAACGTTGCGATTGTAGATGCGCGTATTTGTACAGTTTACAGTTGTTGCTTAGAGAACATTGTCTCGGTGTCTTTTTTCCTACCGTTGTTTCTGTGGTGCTATCAATAAGCTGACATCGCTGGATGCTTTTGCTATGCGACATTTGAACGGCTCGGTAGATCAGCTCGGCTCTTGCCCTCCTGTCTGCTGCACCCAACCTTCTTCTTCTTGACAGTTCGCCATACATGTCAGGTAGTGCTACAACAATCCTATTTGAGATTTTTGTTTTCGCTGGGATAACCAACGCGAACCAACCGGTTTCTCGCAGTCACTTGTCTGAAGGGGGGAAAAAACGAATCGAGAGTGACAACACGCGCGTCTGCAACACACATGACTGGCCCTTGCCGAGAGACGATTAGACCGGCGATGAAAATCATAACAGTCATCTTATCAATTTCACAATATATAGCCGTATAACCAGTATAGGTATAAAAACAGTGAATAGTGTTAGCGATCGAATTTTAGTGGTATTAGCGTAGTAGACGATATCCAAAATTAAATGTTTACCGGGAGAGCATTAAATAACACATATTTGTTTGAAATACTTCACTCCAATAAAACAAAAAACAAAACTGAATCAGACATTTTTTAAAATTTTATGTTGCTTTCATTTTATATTGAGTAATTCCACAACGGTATGAGTGAATGTACAGCTGAACAGAAATATTACATCGGCCCATCGAAAACTCACGAGAGCGTGAAAAAGTGTTTTAAAATTTGTTGAAAGTTTAGCGGCGGATCCCGTCGCCTCTTCAGCCGTTTAGTGATAGAAAAGAAATAGATATTGGGGGAATCCCTTCGCTGGAGAATATAGAGGCGTGCTGCACCCATCTGTTTCAGGAAATTTATTTCCAGTCCAAGTTTGGGTGGTTCAAGTACCATTAGAAAAAAAATAAAAGAGTTGCACAATGGGAACTCGGTTGCTTTTCACATGTGAACAAAAAAAGCTCCAGTTCATGTAGAGACACAGCAGTTCATGAACTTTCAATTGAGGGATCTGTTAATAAGTAGTAGGCCTATTGATGTGCATATACATCAGACTGTACGACGTGTGAGCAGGGCCCTGATTGTATTATATAACAGCTAGATATCCAAATGGGGAAAGGAGGAAAAACAAGGCGGTTCCGGGTCTATTCGGAACACGTGTGAATGTCAAGAGGTTGGTAACACGCTGCGAGTCCTCATATCCTTGCCTTTATAGGCGGACATATGCATTCAGGCTGTCGAAAAAGAGAGTGGACCATCGTTGATGAATGCCGTTTGATTCGTCTCGTATTACCCATCAAGCAGGCAGGCTCTAGCTCATCTATTAAGTAGCCCTATATAGTAGAGATCGTCGTTCTTGGGCCTCATTGTTCCCACCCATCAGCAAAGTACCCTCAGCCGAATCATTTTTTTTTCTCTCTTTCTCTCTCTCTTTCTCCCAAATGATGATGCGCCTTCTTCTTCTTCTTTCCCCTCTCGTACAAGTTTCCCTTCCATCGAATAGCTGAAACTAGTAAAGAACGAGAATTAACACTCGCCTGGCTATTCATCGCTTCTATTCATCACTTCCTGCTCATTCTCGGCGCTGTCGAGTCCTTTCGTTAGGGCGCCACAACAACTTCCTGCCGTTGTATAATAGGTGGCGATTAATGCCAACGTGTAGACTATATATACTGAACGGCTGGATCGCTATGGGGACCATTTTCCATCCTTCTGACATCACAGCGGCGCCAACGATGGACGTTGTCGTAGGTGGCGGTGACTAATAACTAAATATACGGAACAAACTCTAAACGAACACTTTGTTTTTGCAATTAGCTAAAAGTAGAATAAGCGTATTTTATATGTTCCTGATTGCAAACAAGGATAAAAATAAATAATGTTTCGATCTGTGTGAGACATTTTTTGTACGTCAATTTCAATTACGGATGATCGTTTCCGCTTTTGTGCTCGTGGGTTTATTTCCTGAATGTGCGCACACAGAGGTAAAGGCTATGAGGTGGTGCCGTTAATTCAACTATACAACAAACCTATCGAACAGAAGAAGGATGAGATGAAGAGAGACAGGCCGGGCTACTATGTACATGGGAGGGGTGCCCCCTCGATAAAAAAAAAAAATTCTCCCACAGCAATTTTTTTTTTTTTTTTTTTTTCGTTTTCTTCTCTGGGTGCTCACCTTTTCTTCTTCGATCAACCTGGGGTCTATACAACAAGCCGGCAGATATAACCCTCTCTTTCATCATGACGACACACACAAAGATAACCCCCCCTTTTTTTGTCCAATTTTTTTTTTTTTCCTTTTTTCCTTTTCAATTTTTCATTGTGGATATTGTAGACCTAGGGAGGCAGTAGAGACGCTCTTCTACCGGTCTTGTATATTTAGTCAACGGTAAGGACAGGGGGGAAAAGATTTTGTTAAAAAGGGTTACGTGCATATATGGGGGACCCTCTTGTGTTCTCATACATTCTTCTTCTTCCTTCCTTTCCTTCAATAACACACACAAAAAAAAACTTCTCCCCCTCTCTTTTTGATTTTGAAGCGTTTTCATTTCATCAAAAAATACAACCAGCAGTATATGAGGCAGCGCAGCAGAGGGTTCGAGTTTCATTAAACATGATCCATTATCATGCAAAGATGTCTTCTCTTTATATGACTATACATATACCTATACGTACATCATATATTGATAGATATACGATGTGTAGGATATATCCAACATGGAGAGAGAGAGAGAGAGAGAGAGAGAGAGAGAGAGAGAGAGAAGAGATTGGAAAATAAAAAAAAAAAAAGAAGGGAAGGCGTAATACGCAATCCTCCGGGCGGCTGGGCTGGGCTGTGCTCGTGAAAGCATCCAACCATTCCGGTACTCATTTCGCCCTCCCTTTTTCTCCCCGCCGTGTCCTACAGGGAGGGGATTGCCTTAGCTCTGCGATGTGATTCAAGTTATATTAGAGTTATGTGTAGAGCAGCCACGGTGAGGTTGCATATGCAAGGTCTGTACTACCGTACTCAGACAATGAGCGAGACCACCTTGTGGGCTGGGGAGGTCGCCGGTTTGTGTGATGGCGTTTTGGGAGCAAAGGCAGCAAAGTCTTCGCAATCAAAAGGGTTCCAGCGTCTGATGAAGAGAGGAAGTCGTCTCGACGCGTCCTGACGACTCGACAGTCGACGGTGAGTCTAATGAGTGAGCGCCAGCCGCATCATTTACCCAGCCAGTGTCGGTCTCTGTGTTGCCGCCCTGTGACTCCCGATGTGTTCCCCGTGTGCGTATTAACCCACGCCGTCGTCATGCACGCCGTTCCAACTCGTCTTCTGCTACAGTGTCATGCGCAGAAAGTTTTTTTTTTTTCGGGGGAAATCAGCCGAGAAACCTCGTCCGACAATCAGCGCATCATTTCATGGTAAGGCAACAGCTTCTTACACCTTTTTTTTCAAGTAATGGATGATTACCGTAGTTAGATTAAAGAATATAAGAACCCGTTATCGGAAGACGAAAAGAATCGCTTTTTTATTATTTCTCAGTAAAGTTTCCGCTTTGACTCGTTGATGAGGTGAACAAGTTATAATTATAGGTCAATGTCATTGATTTTTTTAATGAAGTTATATTTAGATGAGTATTGAAGGTTCTATTTTTGGCCTGACACACTTGAACAATTAATGCTATGCTTTTCTCGATAACTCGCGTGATGGTTATAATAACATCAACAGCTGATTAGAAATATTCGTTTCCATCTTTTTGGGGGTTCGTTCTGGGTATGCAGGATTTACTTGTAATAATTCACCTGTTTTACAGTAAATTGATGAGACAACAGGCAAAAGAGAAAGGGTTACGGCCTGGAATAATTGATGGACCAATGCGACATATAAATAGAGAGTACAATATGTAATACTGATTTATGTGTACCATAAGGAACGATGTATCGAAAGAAAAAGATAGCATATACATTGTATCGTATGTAACAAGTTTTGAGGTCAATCCCTCCCGAGTTTTCTCCTTGCCCTTACGTGTGGGGGGATGAAAGGGGAGGCGTTGCGAGCTGCGCCATACTGGCTCCGCCGGAAGAATCTATTGGGGGAAAAATGCCGGATAAGAAAGCGCATGCGCCTGTCTGGACCAGACATTGTCCACTCACTCTTATATATACCAACTTTTCTCCTTGGAAAAAGAAATGTGCATATAAAAATATGTATTAACGAAATTGGAAACGGATCGCATGAAATCATTCGCAGCATCGTGCACCAATTATTATTTCTTTGAATTCTCCCATTTCAACAGAGCTGGTCCTCTGGGTCTGCGGGCGATTCCAAAGGCAACTCTCTAGTATAGAAGAGGAATTGAACTTGTATGAAATGGCCGCTGAAAGGTTGGGAGGGAGGCAAAAAAAAAAAAAAAAAAATGGGAGATCACGTGAAAAATGGAGCCTCTGTGGGTCTTTTGGCCGGCTGAATTATTGATCGCCATATCCTTGACGCCCACAACGCTTCTTTTGCTCCTTCTCCAACTTATTCCACACATTGAAACGACGGCATATACACACAGTCAAAAAGAACTCGATAAAAATAGTGTAGCCACTTGGCACATAGTTGAGCCATTTCTTCCGCAAAAAGAGACAGCGCAGCAATCAAGATGATATCAATCTTTCGAATTGAGCTATACCCACTTAGATTTCTTTTCAAAGCAATCAACGATCATGTCGTATTGGTTAGACAATAGTCAGCAAATCAATGATTACAGTGGTCATAATAAGTATGGCTGTTATTATTCCGAAACTATTTTCCGCCAATAGAATCACAGAGATTTGGCATTAACTAGTAACTGATTAACGGTGAGTGAACAGAGCGCGCGTATATTGATTATTGAAGCAATCGAAAGTTGGTGTCTATCATTTAGTACCGCTATACAACTTACTGCGTCATTATGCACACAGGATAAAGTGCAAAGAAACGAGGGAATGTCTTAAGTGCGTTTGGCTGCTGGTCAATTACTTGCGCCGATGACAAAAGCCTTTTGCGATGGTTTTTCTTGCCTCAGTAATTCAGGGAACCACACGGAAACGGCTTTCGCAGACCTCATCCCCACCTCGGCTGCACGCCGTCCATGGCCGACCGACAAGGATTAGCTCCAGCATCAGCAGTTTGGAGAGAATAAAGTGCATTGTGCTGCTGCTGCAAATGAAGATAATGCGGCCGAACGGATGTCTATGTGTCTAATGAGGGTCCGTGCAGGGCAGCGCCGGCGAGTCAGAAGTTTGAACTGTCCGCTGACATTGCGTCCCACAAGGCCGACAACAACAACACCAGCCATGTTACATGTCGTCTAGCTTCTACAGAGAAGCAGGAGAAGCTTTTCGGCCGGAATGGCACCATTGAATATGTAGCCAGCAGTGAATAGGATTACATTAATGACGTCTACAAAGCCGACGAGTTTCAAATTGCCCTATTTTCTTTCCATCTCCACAAAGGCGTACGTAGTTGACGTCTGTCTCTGTCTGTTTTCTTCTAGCTGTAAGAGGAGGATGCGTATAATCATGGCCAATTACGCAGATCTTGCGGAATCGAATCGTCAGCCGCCGAGCCATCCGTCGCCGTGCTCCACAAAAACCATAACAGCCAATCGAAGAATAATATCCATCCACGAAATCAGATTCGGCCGGAACGTACGGATAGGGTATACTGGGGTATATAGGTATTAGAGTCTGAACAAGTCAGTTGGCGCGTCGCCACGGTAACCCACAAACTCGTTGGAGAAACAATCACAAAAACCTTAGAGCCTAGTCGATGGGTTCATTTCTCTCTCTATACCGTTACATCAACTCTGCCTTTTTGCTGGAGTCCCTATTGGTTCATCAGCCCGATGGATGTGTGTGCCTTTAACGAAGCAGCTACAGGAATTACACAATGCACACACACACACGCGCGCGGTTTGGCTTGGGTTTAATAAAATATTGACAGTCGCCCATTGACGATATGGTGAGATGATTTCCACGAAATGTAGGCCCCCCCCCCCCCGGCCAAATGGTCGGCCGCAAACGGGCGTGAATCTACTCTAGAGCACTAGAGTTGATTGTACTTTTCTCTCTCTCTCTCTCTCTCTCTCTCTCTCTCTCTCTCTCTCTCTCCTCCCGACGGTGTTTTTCTTCCATCTATTTATTGCAGTTCTTCTTTTTTCCCTCTTCTTCTTCTTCTATATTCTCTCCGGCGAAGAAAAGATGATTATAAGAGACCGTCGTTGGAAGGGCAGAAGCGAATCGGATCATGTCGCTGACAGTTGCCTTGCCGTCTTATTATGTCTATTTTGTTTCCCTTTTTTCTTTTCTTTTTTGATTTCAGAACCCTTAAAAGCTCTTGTGGAAAATGGTCGAACGTGCCTGCACCACACCCCCACTAGCCAGTCTCTCCCCCCGCCATATTTCCCTTTTTCTTCTTATTCTTTATTTCAAAAAATCTAATATTTTCAACTTATTTTTTTTTTTCTTGTTATAATGCGATGCAAAGCTCCTAGATACATGCTACTTGGATGTTGCACGTCCTCGATTTCTCTCTAGACTTCCACAACAACAACCACAACAACACAGTCTTCTCCTCCTCCTCCCCCCTTCCTCTTTTATAATGTTCGGATAGCCTTTTTTTCTTCTTCTTCTTCTATCCAGTCAGGAGGAAACATGTACATTTATAAATATTCGTTTCTTTAAAGGGGAAAAAAAGTATTTGGGTGGAGGGTATTTAATCAAAGCGAATTTAACATTTTTCCCTCTTCTTCTTCTTCTTCTCCTTTTCTGTTGAAATCAAATGGAGAGATGAAACCCTAGGGAGGCAGGGAAGAAAAAAGGAAAAAATGGGGGGAAAAAGTAGCAAATCCAGCCGAAGCCATTGGGCTGCGTGTACGCGCGGCGTATATTTCGTTGTGGACGAGAATCCATAGATGGAGAGTATATAGTGGATGTATATAAGTCTAAGTTGGTGGATGGATACGGAAGAGGCTGTATCCATGGCGACGGGATCGGGCGCAAAAGGATCTAGACGAGACGAGAGGGGACCAATATGTCAGAGGAGGGGCTGCTGCTGCCAAATGTGTTTGGGCGGATGAAGTGGATGGGATGTCGGCCGGGGGAGGCAGGGGTGGGAGGAGGAGGAGGAGGAGGAGAGTGAAGAGAGCGGGGGTGAAAGAGAAGAAGAAGACTTTTACCATCCGCATAGTAAAGAGTATAGTATAGGCCAGTCAATGCGAGGGTGGCACGAGAGAGATACACAGCGCGCACCAATGGCCGGTCGGATATGTCAAAATAAAATGGGAAAAAAGGAGGAAGGAAAAAAAAAGAGGGGAGAGAAAATAATCTTTTCCAGGGAAATTGAGAGATCCTTAGCCAGTGCCGAATAGAAGAGAAATAGATCACAGGCATAGCTGCCAGCCTCCCATCACTCGTCACCTCCTCCTCCTCACTCTCGACCCTCTTTTACATCTTTGCGCTAGAGCTTCTCTTCTAGTCCCTTTTTTTCCTCCTCAATACGTCATTACCTTTAAAGTCATCAAGTTAATTGACATTAACTAATCCAATTTTTAATATGAAAATGGCATACAAATGACGCATTTTAAAAATCGACTCAGACTGACCATGGGCAACTAGGAAATTGAAATTCTGTCTCCACTTATTATGTAACTTTCCCGATTTTTTACCCATCGTGTTAGTTTAGACTAAAAAATTGAAAAAAAAAATAAATTGACGTCGTTAATTACAGTATGCCAGTATGGACGGCTTCCCCTGCTATAAGGCGTTAGATACATAAAACTGCTAGAAGCGCTCCAACCAACAACTATTAGGAGGCCTACTGCCGACAAATATTATTTCTTCTGCAATTGCGGTTAGTATATAGCATTTTAGCAAACACGGCAGCTCGTTCTTGTTTTCTTATTTGAACTTTGAAGATAAAGAAACCCCTCAGATTCAACCTATAACTATTACCGCTGTGTCTAACTCGGCTGAGCATCACGCCGCCGACGCCGCTTATTGGTTAAAAGCTCTCGAGAAGAAGAGATATTTTCTTAAAACATGCATGCAAAAATTGATGGTGCGTTGAATCCCGGTGCAGGGGAAAAAAGGCGACAACGACGAAAAAATCAAAAAAAGTCGAAAGAAAGAAGAAGAAGAAGAAGAAGAAAAGAAAGCGCAATCCCAGAGTGCTCGTGTGAAGGAAGGATTTAGCGAGAGGTGATCGCGTAGATAAAGTCGGGCGAAAAAAGTCACACTGTGACAAGGGTCTTATATAGTTGGCGCGTGCAATGGGTGTTAAGGGAGGCAGAGGCTGAGTCTCAAGGAGAGACTGATGGAGGCCAGGACAGCAACTGGCCCCAGAACAACGATGATGACGACGATGTCACACCAGGCAGGAACCTGGCAGGAACCTGGCAGCTTTTTTTTTATATAAGAGAAAAGACCTGTGATATGATTTGGCTGGCTTTGTCAGCCCCACTGCCATCTATATAC
The DNA here is from genome assembly GCF_021234035.1 of Daphnia pulicaria. Classification (NCBI taxonomy): domain Eukaryota; kingdom Metazoa; phylum Arthropoda; class Branchiopoda; order Diplostraca; family Daphniidae; genus Daphnia; species Daphnia pulicaria. The sequence goes on along the minus strand of NC_060918.1, from coordinate 8,500,795 downwards.
TAAGGAACATTATTGATGCAGTCAACAGCAGCTTAGATCCGCAGCTGTAGTCGCTAATTAGATTCCTATACACTTTTTAATTTTTCGGCTCTTTCCGGTCGGGCTTTTCTTCCGACTTTTTAAGCGGTCGCCTCTAGACCAGAGATAATAGGAAAAGCTAGCAACGACGACGACGACGCAATCCAAACGAGACTTTTTCAAAAACCATTATACAGTGTCAGATTGCATCAGCTGATTTCCAATCGCTTATGTGACACACACCACGCACCATGATTTATTATTCTGCGGCTCCGTTGTATGTTACACCCACGCCATAACGCATACGTGTATTATTCCGCACCTATAATACCGTACGCTTCTTCTTCTTCCACCTATGACCTATTATGTTTTTCCCTACTAAATACTAATGCTGTACCAGCACCGGTATACAGTCGCATGTTCAAATTCATCGGGAGTTATATGCACTGACGATTTCTTTGGGTAATCTTCTTTTACATAGGTAGGAAATGCCCAACTTTATTTGAGATTTGAAAATTCAACTCGGTCACTCACGTAATCTTGGTTTATTGATATTGCCGGCGCCACTGGCGGCCCATAGCGTGTAGCGGCGTCCATCAACAGCCTCGACCTATTTATACAGAAAAAAAGAATAAAAAGAAAAAAATCGATCGGTTGTGCTGCTTGCGTGGTCGAACCAGTCGAGGCACACACGCAGACACAGACAAAATAAATATCAAAAAATAAATAAAAAAAAAGGGGGATAGAAAAAAAAATATGTGTATAAATGTAGTCTAGCCTTATGTTGCATTAAAAGCACGAAGTAGTCTAGTACGGACTCGGAAGTCCCTTTACTCCTTTAGCCGTCGTCTATCTCCTTATTCTTGCTAAGAAAAAAAGGGGGCAGCTAGCATCAGAGAGAGGGGAGGAAAAAGGAGCGCATAAAGAAAAGGCGAATTCAGTCTTTAAAGCCCTGCGACGATTGAACAGGCACGTCCACTCTTTATGCGCGCTCGGCTTCGGCTCTTCTATACACGCGCCTCTCTCTTCCTGCAGATCTGAAACGAGCCCGCTCTCCTTCTATACTCGGCATAAAGTATAGAAAAAAAAACTAAAAGAATAAGATGTTCGCCAGGCTCTCTCTCTCTCTCGTTGCCTTCGCAGTTGAAAAGGGAAAAAATTGTCGGTTTTCCATTTGATATGGACGGCTTTTTACTATATACAAAAGTGTATATGTCTGCTGCCCTACTAGATATTTATGCAAGGTTTTACTCGACTAGAAACACGTGCAATTTTTGGAGTTCGCTACTATGTTCTGTTGTTTGTTTACAATGTTATTAGACATGCAGATCACTCATTTATTATTCCTCAGGCATCATTAACGTATTTTCTGCCAGCCGAAACAAACGAGTTTTGCAAAATAATTGATTGATTCTTTTATGACACACTATCCGCTTTGCGTAGTTTACACGTAGCATGAACAAACAAATAATACATTGTATTTTATTCACCCAAACCTGCGCAAACGACATATAGCCTGTATATATGTGCCAAACATTTCAAAGCCCAAAAGTTGAAATCAAAGTATTGGGCCGGCGGTGAATGCGCTGACCAGGAGATTTGAAAAGTAAGAGTGCGAAGAAGCGCCCCGATAGCGTACGATCTCGATTCTGTTCCAAAGATGAAGCGATGGTGCTGTTTTGCGTGTCATTTAACAGTCGAGTGATACATTTGCTGCTAGCTGTGCCCTCCTGTCTCGCTAGCTGTAATTCCTTGTCTTTTACGGCGGCACACTTGAGTTGCTCGCCGTATATGACGCGCGGCTGCAAAAGCTTCTCTCTCATTTTCTCTAGTCTCCGCTCCTTCAATGTAATGTCTAGTGCGTAGCACTAGAAGAGTAAAGAGAGAGAGAGAGACAAGTGAAAAGAAGAGAGAAAAAAAATAACTCACGACTACGGTAAGTCAAGTACACTTGGACCGAAACCTTTCCCCGACACTCGTTTCTCCTTTTGCCATTTTCTCGATCCTGCCGCCCCTTTTCCCCTCGTCTCCCAGTCCCGACAGCGGACATTTGCGGCCCTTTTTTTCTTTTTCTTTTTTTTTTCGTGCGTGTTCGCCCTTTCCCATTATTTATTGTTCCAAATGCTCGATCCCGTGGTTTAACTATCATTATATTTCCCCCCGATGCTGCACCGGTGCAATACAAGAAGAGAGGAAGAAACTCTCGAATTTGTTTTTCTTTCCTATTATTCGACGGCGGCCGTGAATAAAAAACGATTTTGGCGCGCCGTTAGTCGGTGGCTGAGCGAATCCTGTCGTGTGTTTTAATGGTTTGGAAATAATGAGGAGGAGGACGAAGATGGGGGGGGGGGGGCGGGAAGGGCAAGTCTGAGGGACTTGCTGAAGTATTTCTTGACTGAAGAAGAAGAAGAGTCCGCCGACTTTCTTGTCGGAGGGGTGAGCCAGCAGCCAGCAGCCAGGGCCGGGGACTAAGAAGCCTAAAACAGTGACCATGAATTATGATAACAATAATCCCAAAGGATTGCCGAGTGTTTCATTCATACGTAAGTTGGCGGCGACCGGCGAGATGGGTTGTGCCACGCTACGCCGATCATTAAGACAGGAGCGAGAAGAGAAAACTTTGCCATTGGCTTTTGTCTTTTGTATGCCGATGACGCTCACACATTCTCCTCTCTGCTGTATATCTCTCTAAGTGTTTGGATAGATTCGGTGAACGGTGAACGTGCCAGTGTCACCCAGTCTACCAGCACCGTCGATACTGGAGACGGCCGAACTGCTCAACTTGGAATGAATATTGAACGATTTCTTCTTCTTCTCTTTCGTTTCCCGGAGCTCCTGCCTGGCCTCCGCATCATTCACGCGGTTGTCGGGGTAAAATAGAGAAGAAGAAGAAAAAACAAACATTCCAAAATGGCCGACTGCAATGATAGATAGATGGATGGATACAGTGTTCCAGCTGAACACACGAGTCGGAAGGAAAAAGAAAAAAAAAAAGAAAAGTCTAGAACGACGGCGATAGGAGAAGTAGAGGTTAGAAAATCGCGGCCATTTTTAAGAGGAGGGAGAGGGCGTGGTGTATGCTTGAAAAAAAAGAGCCCAGTCGACCGTTGTCCGGCCTTATAAACCAGTGGGTGGGCACGCGGCCAAAAGAGTGCCGCTGTATATCTGCGCCGCGCCTTATAGAGCTGACGGCGGCTGACGTTTTCCCTCGATCAATATTTTGCATTAAACAGTTCTTCTAGCTAGGTCTGTCTGTCTGTGTGTGCCGGCCATGGGCTCTGCATGTGTACACACGATGTGTATAGGCCTGCGCTCTTAAAGTTGTCGAAAAAAAGGGAGAGGCCAGCTCGGTCGAGCGAAAGGGGCGGAGTCTTATTTTGCCCTGTGACTCGAAAGTCGTCATGCAGCGGCCTGGCAGCAGCACATCCGATCCTTGGCGTCGGCATCCCAGCGCCGGTCCAGGCCCAGATCAGCAAGAAAAGCAAATGAAAGGACAAGTTCTCCATTTTCGCAAAAGGAATGCAATGTTCAATCATTCAATGAAAAAGACGACGAGCTAGAGAGATGCTGCTGGTGGTGCTGGTGCCGACTAGCTGCCATTCAACTCGTAGGATGCGATAGACGGCGAGATCGAAATCTTTCGGGTAATTCACGTCCTCTCTCTCTCTCTCTATTCCTCGCCGATGAAAACTCGGGTCTTTTATAGACTGCGCCAGTAGCCCCTTAGATAGCATTATCATCGGGAGATATTATGCTGCCGAAAACAACTCCGGAGAAGAATTTCAGTCTAAATCGCCAGCTACAGGGGCCATCCATTCATCAATATTATATAGACGCGCTATTATGATAGATGCATCTTCCATGAATTCCGTAATTTCTGTGAATAGCCACTGAAGAACGACCGTCCCATTGTATCATATAGGAGGAGAAGAAATAAAGTCGTTGTGCTTAACGGACCGACCCTGTCCGAGATAAAATGACAGCCTAGTTTGTACAATGCCGCGTACATACATAAATTACATAACAAATGTTGGAAACTCTTTCTTCGCCAGCCAATCGACGAATTTATACTGAAATACTTCAAGATTACTCTTAGTTTTAATTACCGGGGCAGAATAAAATAATGTGATAACTTACCTTTAAAATACAGAATGCTGGTGATCCGATCACAGAAACAAAGAATAAATGAGATTGAATTCAATTGATATTTGCGGATGAAACATGTGCAGTCACCACCAACAACACCACGGCACCCAATTGTGAGAGTTTTCCGTCAAGTATGATGGCAAAACCTACAGTCTATAAAATATATATAGATCTCTATCTATATACGTAGCTAGTGTGACTCTCTCTCTCTTCCCACACTCTGATTCTTCTCTGATGAAAAGGGGATCAAAATTGGCAGTGGTGGGTAACTCCAAACATTTTTTCAAGTCCAGTTAGATCGTTATATCTAAACTATGGTAACGGCAAGTATCTCTATATACAGCGCAGTACATAGAAAATAGTGGAATATATAGTGCAAACACAGCCGCATCTGCTCTTGAATCGGTGAGTCTACGAAAGGGATATGTCTCCCTTTTCCCTTTTCCATGTATAAAAAAAAGAGAGCACACACACATAAAATTTGAACCCTTTGAATTATTTTTTTTTGTCTCTATACGCCCTGCTTTTTTTTTTATTTTTTAGATAAAGTCCCCATTGATTTTTTTTTTCAATGCTGAGGTTTGATGGTCCCAATCATCAATAGGAAGAACCCCCTCTATTCTTAGAAAATGCATACACACACACACGAAGTTCGTGGGTTCCAGCTGGTTGACAATCGGCCCAAATGATAAAAAGCAATGTCATTCTTCTAGGGCAGTTCAGTAGATCGGCCGCGCCATGTATTATATAGGCTACCCTTTTATTTCTACCATATAGGCATACGATTTTGTAGATAGAAGCTTAGATTTAAGCCATCATCAGATTTCTAAAAATGTTCAACTCTTTCACCTCAATGTCATCTTGTAGTAGCATCTTTCTCTCGCCACTGTTTATTTGTTTCTTGTAAAGTAATAAAGGCCGTTTTTATTGGTTAACTGTTCGAATAGTTAAATTCCAGAGTTTTAATTCGTTTCTATGATCTATAAATAGACTTCACATTGGCCACGAAAGGAATGAAGAAGAGAAAAAAAACAACACTGTATAGTGTGTGTCAGGGTTCAGGCTGACTGAGCAACTTGGAAAGGCCAGTCGATGCTGCACATTCACATCGGAAAAGGGTGTAGAAAAAAACGGGAAAGTCGTACATCATTCAACGGCATTCAAGTGGGGATGGAAGTTGACTGCACAGAACTCTAGGCGCAGACCCCCCACAATGATATGAAAAGAAAGAATATTCGGTCACCCCAACAGTAGAAGCGAACAAAAAACTAAAATTACGAAATAAAAAGAATAAATAAATAAGAAAAAAAAATTGGAAAAAAAAAATCTTTTCCCGTTCACCCCCTCCATCATCCTTCCATCATCCGAGTCCTAAAATGACTTTTCATTTCAAAAAATGATGCTCAGTCTGGCGTTTTTTTTACTGATCTGCTGGCTCTAGCTGCTACACCATCTTTTGTAGCCTGCGCCTGGTGTATACAACAAAAACATTCATCTTGAAACAGAGTCTCAGATCGGGGGGAGATAAACGGCGTTCCCCGCAAGGAGCTCGTTGGGTTCAGGACTTTACAAGGAGACTCTTATGGAGAGCTCGCCATAATAGGCCTAATGAGGAGATGGACGGCGAAAATGCCCGTCCATATGACAATGTACTTGTGTAACGGGTGTCGCTGTCGCTCGTCGAGAGACGAAACTGAGTGACTCTTTGCCCAGCAGCCCCATGGGCTTATATAACTTCTTATAACGCGCCATAATTCAAGTGGCTATTATAACTATAGACAGGGGAGGAGTACCTACTACACGGAGAGAAAGAAAGAAATTGAGAGAAAAAGATGAGGGGAGGATGAATAAAAAGAAAAAGAGTAGGTGCCATCAAAATGGTGGGCCCTTGAGGACTATATATAAAGGCGTATATCCACCATATACATTCACGGACAGTTTTTCGACGAAAGATTTGAAAGATGGCGACGACAAAGCTGGGGCTCTATAGTGTGGTCGAATAAGGATCGTTCAGTTTTGGATGCGAAGAAAAGGCAAGCGAAGACAATTAAGACCTGATCGAACGATGTTGTGTGAGCTGTGTTGATCCGCTCTTCAACGGGGCTCGCAATTATACAACAAGAGTCTGAGCGATAAAGAAAACCCAGGTCGGCTGCGCTAATGAAAATCCCACCACTGTCTACTATGTAATGCGACGCTGTTCAGCACATTTCTTGTAAATAACCGATCAATCATTCGAATTCCATGAAATATCGTTTCCAAATACCACATGAAAATTATAAACCATAGAAGCGCTTCACACGAGATGTGGACATGAAATAAATCTCTAAGAAAGTTAGGAGGTTGTAGGTCAAGTTAAATGGACATTTATTTTGTGTACTGTATAACGTGAGCAACACACATGTGTATGATGTTCATCGTGAGGGTTATGGTCCAGTAGATATATAGCCTGAATCCGCATATTCCGTGTCAAATCAACATGGGAAATGTTGTGCTTCACCAACTATTTTCTGTGCGCCCTGGAAAAATTTCTCCTGAGAGAAGATTGTATTGGAGCAGGTGGATGATGGTGCCCAAACTTTTTCAATCACCGTTTCCTCCTTCTCTCTCTCTGTGTGTATATGCCCCGGCCCCCCATCCACCCCACCCCACTCCGTCGCCCTTCTCCTCTCTCTCTCTCTCTCCGAGCCCAGGAAAAAATTCGATTTTGACCGAGCGGGTATTGGAATTGATCTGGAGGACTTTCTTCTTCCCTTTTCCCGGATAGGGATTCCCGATTCCAATTTCTCAAGCGATTGAATTTGCCTCCATTCACAGACGAGAAAGAGAGTGAGAGAGAGAGAGAGAGAGGAAGAGATTATAGAGGATTCTTGAATATCGTAGTAGAGCCTCAAGATCTACTCCATCGACTATGTACAATCGATGAAACCATTCGGTAGCGCAACACACAACTCACCTCTGATGCCAATCCTTTCTCATCAGCTCGGTACACATATAGGAGGATATATGCAATCAGTAAGTACCCGATATCTATACTCTACCAAAAATGGATTGCTCCTACTCTCTAGGCCGCCTTAGGACGTGGGAAAATGAAAAGATCAGCTCTGGTCCAACTTTCAATTCAAATTTCAATTTCGTGTGTGTGTTTTGAATGAAGACGGTAATATATATAGTATAGCAAGCGGCAAGCTTGGGTGATGTAGGGAATGTAACAGAGTCATCTAGCGGCAAACTACCATACCGATACCATCCACAGGATATAGGTGGTCCCAGCAAGAGCGGAGCGGACAAGTGGGCCAAATAGTTTCAGAGTCAGACAGACAGATTTCCGACGTCAGAGAGATTAATCAAGGCGTCATAACTTTGAAACGGGCACTACACAGTTCCAGGTTCCAGCCGAGTAGCAGTTTCGTGATCATTAGTCTCGTCTCTGACCAGATTGTTGTTGGGATTTTTGCCTGTCGCCAAAGAATGTTGGCGACGAGGCATACACACGTACGCATATATAGAGCCTATATAATGATAATAATATAGTCCTACCTATATATTACGGCTGGCAGAGTAGGCCCTGGCGCTTGCTATTACTAGTGTGTACAAGTTTAGAGTTGACGTCGACGGTCGTAGAAGAGAGCGAATCCCGAATGAGGCTGAATCGAGGGTGAAACTTAACGGAGAGCGCTGCTGCAATATGTTGAGCCTGCTGCGTTGAAATTAAATACGGGGAATTTGATTGAAATCCCAGCTCAAAGAAGAGGGGCAAGAGGGGAAAAGCGGCTGCCGAAACCAGGCATCCGGTCGACGTTCTCTTCCATCTGTTTCGATTTCAAGTTACAAGGCCTATGGACGACGCATACAACACCCTCATAGAGTTTAAGTAGACAACATGTAGGGGGAGGCCAACATACGATATTGATTTACATGATTAAAAAATACATTTCTTGTTGTTTTTTTCAGAATTTAACTTTTTTTTTTACAAAATGTAGAAATTGGTCATAATCGTCGCTGTGAATTAGGCCAATAGATTTCAGCTCATGCGAGCATCTATTATTTTCTGCAACGATGAATTGTATCACAATTTCTTATTCGTCAATCAACTTGGCTCAAACTGTTAACAAAAAAACGGCAAGTCATTTCTAATGCTATAACAGCACACTGATCCAATTTAACGCGCGATTTGCGTGGCTGACGGTGTAGCTAATTGTGAATTTTCAACAGTTTGCCCAACTTCGTGCAAGGGGGGAGGGGATATGTGCAGACTCGGCTAAAACCAAGACTGCAACAAGTGTGCATATAGTTTGACTAAAGCCTCGTCGTCTCTCCTCCTGATAGTTTTGTCAAACTATCGCTGGTTAGGCAGGGAAAGCTACGCAGTTTGTTATACGCGTCTATGATGATGACTAAATACCTTGCTTGCTGCTGTGCGCTGGTTCGGCCATTTAGAGAGTTTTTTGTCGCAGATGCTGATGGATTCTGTTAAGGGTGAGCCGAAATCCTTTGCCTTTGATCTTCAATCGCTAATTTCCCTTAAATGTTTTATTTTTTCGGGGGGAATCCAATCCTTTCCGTGATTATGAATACGTTTAAATGAGAGCGATTACCATTTGCGACAAGAAAAATAAATAACCACAAGCTCCAGTCAAAAGGCCTATGATGCAGCTCTGCCTATGTGAACTGTGCGGTTTGTGCTAGTGCCGAGATGTGCGTATCATCTACACATCCATCTCACTCTGAGGGAGGGAGGGGGAAGGGGGGAGAGAGAGAGAAACGGGAGGGAAAAAGACGCCCGCCGGGAGAGTTTTCGATTCGGAGGCTAACAACTCATTAAATGAAGTGCTCTATAACACTCCTTCAGACGCGTCTGCCGCTCTTCGCCACTCCTTGTGCCTTACCTCTATAGTCCCCCTCTAGCTATACTGCCGGATGGGAGGGGGGTATGGTATATACATCCAGTAGATGTAAAAACATCCTCCAGGGGCTTTCTTTTGCGTTCCAAATGGAAGACTTTTAAAACAAACATAGGTATACTCTTTGGGAGGAAAAAAAAAAGTGGAGTGTGTACTAGACACAGCTCGCGCAGACTTGTATCTCAACCCGAAAACAAAAAACAAAAAAAAAGTATTATATAGTCGCCTACCGTTGCGTCGTCTGTGCCGTGTGTATCTATGTCGAGACGGACATTGAATTGGAGACCTTTTACCAATTCAATAGCAACATGTCAACCCCTCTTTGTGTTAAGGGAGGAGAAAAAAACACACACACACACACAGCAGCTAATTATGTCTCTCCTGTAGACAGGCATTCGCTTTCTTTTCTCTCCCTAACTGAGTAATTCGATCCGTTAGTTGAGTCACGGTGCAATAGGTTAGATCTTTTCTTTTCTTTCTTTCTCTGCTTTTTTTTCCCTCTCCTACCCCCACCCTCTCATTAAATCAACCAAGTCATTCTTTTTGTGTTGTTGTTTTAGATTTCTTCGTTTTGCGTTGTTGCGTTGTTGCTGTTGTTTGAATACATAGAAGGTGGGTTCGGGAATAATTCAATCACCTCCTGGAACTTGATTCGATTACATTTGACATGCAAGCAGATTCCCCTCCGCTGGATGGTGAATTTCCTTTATAATAACAAATACGGCCCAGTTATAATTGGGGGGAAAAGGCCGTGACGAAATATTCCGCCCGCATTTTTATGTTTTGAATAATAAGAGGAAATCAAAGACAATTGAATATTTGACGCCCAACTAACTTCCGCCAAAGTCGAAAGTATGACGCACACATGTAGCGCATTGGGGGGCGAGAACGACATGAAATCGCCTCGACGTTTATAGCGCACAGCACACGTTACTAATCAGGAAGTGAATGAAAATGTTGGCTTTTCCTTGACCGCTTGAAGGAGAGTGTCATCCTCTTCCATGCGGAGCCTTTATCATTGTCGGCCAGACTTAGTGGCCCAACTTGCAATGGCATTTAAATCACAAGAGTGAGAATAGAAGATGCGGCGTGGCTGAATTTGCCCGCAAAGGAAAAAAGAAGTGGGTGGTATAGACGTTGGTTGACCAGCGTATTGATCTTTTGAACAGTCTTCTTTCTGGCGCCCAAAAAAGAAGAAGAAGAAGAAGAAAAGTTCTTTTGTCTCTGCTCCATCCGGCTTTTTTTTTCTCGACATGGCCACGTCTCTTGTTGGCACCGCGCTCTCGGTCGTCCCTCCTATCACGCCCCTGTCAATTTGGCTATTTCACTGTTCTCGTCTCTCTCTCTTTTCTCTACACTGTTTACAAGTGCGGCAGCACAGCGCGACGCCGGGTAAAAGAAAAAGAAAAAGAAGAAGAAGAAGAAGAAAAGATTTTCAGATGGAAAAGGCGGATATCAGAGAGAGAGAGAGACTTGCCAGGGCGGGTGGAACGACGACGGGAAAAGAAAGAAACGGTATAAAAAATAATGAAAAAGAGGTGGACGTAGCGTTCACGCTATTGATTTTCAGCGTCTCCAGGCGACCATCGCCCAACCAGAGCAGCAGGAGGAGGCTCGGTAGGAGAAAAAAAGAAAAAAAAAAAGAAAAACTACTCTCGTCTTCTCTTCTTTTATTCGTCTACCCATCCCTCCCCTCCCCCCTTCTTTTTTTATCCCGCTTCCTCCATCGTGTGTTGTTCAATTCTCTCCTTCTCCCGGCTCTTCGCTTCTTTTTCCCTCCTCTTATTCCTCCTTCATCCACTTCTTTTTCGTGTTTTTTCGTTTAAAGAGAACGCGGGAGGTGGACAATTTGTGAGAGGCCTCTCACACAGTCTACCCAGCACCCTCCTCCTCCTCCTCCTCCTACCCAGTCCACCCAATATCTAACAGCCTGCTCCGATTTCCTCCCGACCAACTTCTATTGTCTCTATCGACTCGAAGCGACACACTCCTCCTTCCGTGTCCATCGCACAAACTCTACTCTTTTCCTTTCTCTTTTTTTTTTATTTTAACCACCCTCTTCTCTTTCCCCCCCACCACCCTCGCTCTCTCTTCCTTATATTCCCTCCTTTCTCTCTTTCGGTCTCTCTCTCTCTTTCTCTTGTATATATTTGCATCCGGACCCCTCTTCTTTTTCTTCCTTCTTCCTTTCTCCGGCTCTTCGGCTCTACGGACGGCGACGCCGACGCCATTGCAGCCTCTCGAAATCCAATAACAATCCTTTTTTTCTCTCCGCCTCCGCTATATAGCCACGGCGACCTCCCCTCTACCCCCCCCCCCTCTCCCTACTGCATCCCATTTCAACAACTTTGAAATGTCCAATCGCATCTTTTTTTTCTTCTTTCCCTTTCTATACATCGTGCAGGACTCTACACAATATCCATCAAGTTTAAAGGGGATAAACTCAATGTCGTCGTCGTCGTCGTCTACTTGTGCTGTTCTCGTGAGTTCGTGCTTCCCGTCTGATTGATGTACTGGGCATGTTTGATGGTCGCCGTATAGTGGGGGACGAGGGATGCTCATGAGTGGCTCTCTGATACCCCGACTCGATTACCAAGCTTTGATGATTTCGGACTTTAGGCGCCTGGTGCAAAAGGTCTCGCACTCTTTTCCTGATCAATAAGAACGTGTCAACGACCAACACCGTTTCCCACCCTAGACACCACCACCATCACTTGTCACCTCATCAGAATCGACAAAGAACACGCCAAAAAATAAATGAATATCTTTATCTATATGCTATACTCTTTCGTAATGGAATTTAGTGGTTTAACTTTTGACCGCAAATGCATTAATCAAATGGCAATCGGTTGCAAATGAGTCGCAATAAACCAATGAATAATTGACATGTATAATCATCGCTCGTCTGTTTAAGATTCTTTGATGTACCTATTGGCCGATGCGATTTACTCAAAAACGAAAAAGATTTCTCACATTATGTTAAAATAAACTTGTAACGACGGTGGTAAAGATATTCCGGCAGAGCCCGTCTTATAGAGTCTGCGTTTTGTATAATGTATAGAGATGTAGAACAAGCGCACTCCCGCACATTTTAAAGGATAAAAAATGTTTACTAACAATTTCTTTACTCTCTTTCTATAGGGATTTGTCGAATAGGCCTGCGAACGCCGAGGAGATGAGTCGGCCATGTTGAAAAACGTCCAAACCTTAAAAAAAAACGCAGAAAAAAAACGGACGGGCTGCACGCGATTGGTCAAGGCACCACGACTGGGGAAACGAATTCAATTGGTCGACTCCGACATCCTCTTTCTTCCCTTCCCCCCTCCTCTTGCACATGTGGAAGCCGAGTGGGGTGGTGGGGGGGGGGGGAATTGGGTAGTATAGAAGGCGGAAGGCCATCGAAAAAGAAGAGAAAAAGGGATCGAAGCCCACCAGGGAAATAGGAGGGGGGTCGGGTGGGCGAAGGGTGGTAGTGGTTCCCAACGATAAGAACCAAATTCAGCAGAGCCACCAGCAGCTCTCTCAGGCTTGAGCCTTTTCTTGTTTATTTAAAGCATTTAAAGGAAAAAGAGGGATCAGAAAGCTGTCAGTTGGTGTCCAACGACAAATATCCGAAATACTCTCCAATTCTACACTCTTTATTTTGCACAATGCCCGTCGAGGACCATTTTATCTCTCCACCAACACTGTGTTGATTTAGAGTTCCTTTTCCCCCCGCATTTTATAGATTCCAATCAAAATACGCGGGGAATATTATGACGCAAGAGCGGGAGACGCCAAAAAGATTTTCAAGTCGACGCAACAAAAGATAGCCTGGAATATATATATATATACTTACATAGTCGATTTTGTCGATACACGAAAGTTTAATTTTGATCATAACATAATTCCTCTTTAGTAAATAACACCGATCACTTGGCTTTATCGTAAATCTATTACACGAGAAAAAACGTAATAGTTCTAGGAAGTGACGATGGAATAATAAATCCAATGAGTAAAAATCTGCCGCGTTTTCTAGAGCCAAAGATCCGTTTTATGATTGTTGTCCATCTGCAAAGATGCTTCAAGAAGACAAAGTGGTTTGGGAAAAATGCGAGAGCAAAGGGAGATAGAAGGGAGCGTGGAGAAGAAGAAGGCTAAAAAGGCTAGACATACTATATTGGACGTTGAAGATAGAACAAGAGGTGGTAACGCACCAGTGGATTGGATTTTAATATCTTTCGGCTGATACGGCTTCCACCCCCCCGTACGCCGTACCCACCAACTCGGGGGGCAGCAGCGGCGCTCATATGCAAAGCACACATTCACAGACATGCCGTCGATGAGATTGTGGCCAAAGCAGGAAAATCGAAAGAAGAGTAAAGAACCTTTTGATCTGAACCAGCATGCGGCTGTCGGCCTTGCCAGCAAAAGCCAAGGGTCTCAGCAACCGACTGGGCCAAAAAGAAACGAGTCAAACCAATCAATAATCTCCATCTCGGAAGAAAATTATTGACCGGATATGCCCATGCCCAAGACATTCCCCTCACATTTCTAATACGAAATTCACGATGGCGTAAAAATGAAAATTCTATAGACAAAGATCGTGTTTTTTAGAAATGATGGATTAAATCTAGTCTATAGACGTTTGCCTTTTGATTTATTACACGAGATAATTATTCAAAACCTCTTGTTACAAAAAGGGAGGTGAGGATCTGAAGAATATCTGTAGCTATAGAAGATATGTATCGCTGACTGGTAAGAAACGTAAGCAACTCTTGTCGGTGATGTGGTAATATGGTGATGGGCAGGCCTATAGGCCTAAAGAAACATGTATACAGTATCAAGATAGATCAATTGTTAGGGGGGAAAATTATAATGGTTTTTTTTTGTTAATTCTTTTGATTAATCCTAAACACCGCATCAATAACTCTTCTTTAATAATATGGTTTTAAATTTACACATCCAAATGATTGAATTTATTTTTAGAGAAAATCATTGTATAATTTGCATTATTCTTTGATTGTGTAGAAAAGAACAAAACTAACTCTTTTATTGAAAAAAAATGAAAAGAAAAAGATTGTGGTAAACTGGGGGCTATGGTAACCGGCATGTCGGAGTTTGACGTAATGAGTGAAATAATACACAGATTTTTTGTCTCTCGTGTGTTTATATGTGTGTTAAGAGCTGTGCTCGCCCTATTTAATGGGCATTTTGTTTCTTATATATTATCATGAGAACTGCGGCACGGAATTGAACACTTGACAACCTTTTCTCTCTGGAGCGATGGAGCGCATACTACTCATTAGCTCGCTTCACTCTCTTTCCCTCACCCACTCCTTCGGTGATTGCTGCAAGCGTGTGTGTCTGCTCTGGTCATGGCTGTGAAAAAAATTCACATAAAAAATAAGCCCTTTGAAATGGTGCTGGACGACTCGTTCACCTTGAAACCTGTGTATGTAATAGCTTATCATTTTGCGAGAATTAACAATCAAAATTTGAATTTGCGCTAGTAGGCCGCACAACGCAAGTAACGTAAACGGATGAATCCACAACTATATGAACACACTAATTTACATATTTGTTTGTCTCAACCACAACGATGTTAATTAAATGCATTGTTTATCGCGATCAAGTTTTAAATGTTGTATTGAGTCAACACTATGGTTTTCACAAACCCAAATTTTTTTTTCCATGTTCCGATTGTTGTTTGTGATTTGTCAGGAAAAAAAACAATTAAAATCCTAATAATAACTGATTAAAGAAGGCAATGGCAGGCTGGCCATACATGATGGCAAGATGAAAAAAAAACTCGTTTGCTTTTACACTCTTCTGTCGTGATTTCTTCCTAAAATGGACGAAAAAGGGTAGTTCAAAGCGTAAGTAGCCCATCATTAGGACGACACTTTTACCTCTTATTGATATCAAAGGCAATGCGAAAAGCACGCTTCTCCTCGCTTCTCCTCCCATACACACTAATACCGCACACCAAATTACAGAGCGCTATAGGAAACAAAGTGAGGGAAAAAGCGTAGATCAAACCCACCGTGAACGACACTGTTTTGTAATCAGCAGCAGGGAACTATAGTCACCCTCCTGATTACGTAGAACAGTGATTTAATACAAGAGGATATTTGTAATCAATTTGGACACAAAAAAAGCCAATAAAGACATAACCGACAGCTTAAATTCAAGGTAAAGTTACCAGAAATCGCCCGAAAAAGAGGTCTAAAGTTTTGTTGTTCATCTTACTCTATGCAATGCAGAGCTTAACCCATAACTTGTGAAGTCACTAGTAGTATATACTGAAGGCTTTCCCTGGGATTCGAAGAGAAGAAACGTGGCATCGTAGAAGTTTCTGTTTGACACTTATGTTTGTTTAATGAAGGACTACCGCGAATGCCGGCTGCGCGTATCAACCTCTGATGGATTTTAAATATGGATCGCCAATGCTCCATCTAGAAGCGAATGTCAGCCATCAGACGCCATCCAGCCAGGCAGGAAAAATGATGGCCTAAACATATTTCGAGAAGGGGGGGGGGGGGGGTGGGTGGAAGGAAAGAACGGGAAGGAATAAAGAAAAAGGAATCAAAATCAACGATGGTGTGCTGGTAGAAAATGGTTCAGAAGAAGAAGAAGCCTCGTCCACATAGACATCAATATAGGAAGCCGGGAACAGCATATAGGATGATTTACGAAGGCACTCTTGTGTGCCGCTGTCAGGCTAGCTCAGATTTGTTGCCTGAAACGAGAGATGCACGCCATGTATTTAAATTTTAAAATGTGGCTCTGACAAAACGTAGTGGCGCGGTCACGGCGACACGAGTCCTGTAGTACAATCGTCGTCGTCGGCTTCATCGTCGCGGTCGAAATCCGAATAGACACATACATAACATAACTGGCGGTATAGCCTCATTGATCGGAGCTATTGTCGAAGGGCGGCCGTTGAAACATTTGCATAGCAAGCTCAGGGGGTGCCGGGTGCCCTCCCACAACACACAACAATCGCAGTTGAACACGACTCGTAATAAATATCAGTGCTGATGCTGACGAGAGCGGCGCATCCGATATGCGCTCGTTTCTCTTTTCTTTTCCTTTTTTCCCCTTTTTCTTTTCTATTTTATTTCCCTTTTTTTTTCTTTTTTGTTCATCCGTGTTTGCCCTGTGCTCGGCGGCTAAAGGCCCTACGTTTGCCTATATAAAAATGTATATGAAGATAGAATACGAGTATTGGCGCTGTCCAATTTGCATAATGCCGAGGGACTCGGAGGACTGGAAGGAGGACGGGTTGGAGGAAAAGAAACGAACGAAAGAGTGGGGGAGGATATAGAAAAGATAGGGAGGGAGGGGAGGGGGTCACTGTTGTATAGATAGATACATGTAAAGAATATATTGCGGACCAAGCGTGGCCTGCTGTCGAGAGAGAAACGGAATCGATCCTATGAAAAGGTTCGGCCTATATATTTGTATGTAATCCAATGGAAACAGAGAAAAAAAAGGAGAAATGAGAGGGAGGAGGGTTCTGTACTGAGGGAATAGAGGGACAAGGCGCAGGACATTTTCGACCAATCGCCGACAACCAACGCCAACGTCAGCGGCACACCCCTCCACCCTTATCACACATTTAAACACAGTCAGGTCAAAGCGTACCGAACACAGAAATACTCTGCAACCCCCTACAATGCAATCTGTCAACTATAACTCATGATAACAAAAATGTGATAACGGGAAACACGACATCATTCCCAGCTAAAAACGCCATGGTTTGCTTGGTTGCATGCTGACATGCTGACAACATGGAAAACACCGATTAGGATTTTTTTCCCCCCAAGTTATATAATTTGGAATAAACGGCCTAGTATTATTCGTCACAAGAATCAGACACAGTTCACTTACAACTTGATATTAGCTTAAAATACAAAAATGTAGATGTAGGAGATTATGCTAGAAAAAAGCTTTAACATGACTTCAAAAGGTATAGCTCGTCCGATATTTCTTTTTAGTATCGTAGCCTAATTGAAGTATATTGAAAGGTGTTCTCCGGAGCAGTGCGCCGTTATTATACGGTAGGAAGATGTAACATTTTATTCAAAAAAGAAAAAAAGAAGATTAGTTGGATAGAACTATAATACCGGTATTGCAACGGCAACACAAAATTATGCGAATTGCAAGTTAAACCGTCGCCATGATTTATTTAAAGATTTTAGAAACTTTTTCCACGTTTTTATTTTCAACATTTCAATCGTGGGAATTTTTTACCGATTTCTAAGGTACCGCCGATGCAGCTGTCTAAAAATGATTACCGGTACTTGGATATCATCATAACATATTAATTCGAGTTGGAGAAAAAAAAATGTTGGCAGCGATGTGAAGTGCTATCGTATGTGATTTGGTAATTATTCGTTGGCACTGATATTTTAAGACTTCCAACTGTCAACCTTAGTTTCCATAAACAATAAGTTCTATTGAAAGCCACTAAGTACACTTGCTGTCACTTGTTTTTTTACCTTTTTTTGGATGGGGGGGGGGGATCTAATATAAGTAAGGAAATGTATAGTTCACTAAACAATTCAATCCTAATCGGTTTAAATATACGTACTTCTCACTTTTGAATTTGTTTGAGTTTTTTTATATAAAAAAAAATTTAATACATGAATGTTTCAAATTTGTGTGGCAATTATTAATTGTTTTATCGATGATTTTGGCTGTGCGTTGTGTAATTTAATTTTTATTTTGAAGCAAGACAATGATCCTTTGTTGCCTAATGACAGCCACTTATTCTCTTAAATGAGCGCGCGTTTCAAGTACCAAACTTGAACGTAAATAATTCGATCCGCTGTTCATATGATTAATTCTAGGATAACGTGCAGTCGTTGTCGTCTTGAGTTGGACGTGTTTCAGTCTCTACTTTCTGTGTAAATGTGTGTCTTAATGTAATGTTAAAAGCGCTGCGAAATAAATGATTGACGAACGAGTTTACTCAATTTTTCGATTTTATTCCCACACACAAACAAACAAAGAATGAAGCACGTTTCTTTTGTATAGCGGCATTTTATCTAACTGTTTCTTGAAGGTGTGAATTTTATGGTGATTTTCTTTTTCTTTCTTGTGTTCTGTTGTTGTAACTAATACAGATGAGGTACAGTCGATTGGAGTGCAGAGCATAATGGCTGGAAAATGGGAAGGAAGAGTCAAGAAGCCTCCAGCGGGACGAGAAGAAAATCGATTGTATATAGTACAAAACGCCGAAAAAAAAACAGATTGAATAATGATTCCAATGACTGGTGTACGCTCAACAGCGACGACACGGACCCACACAATAATGTAATTTTTTATAGATTTGTGTCTTGTTTGGTGAGGGATTTGAATATATATATATATGCTGGATGTTCCAAATGACGGAAAACAAATGAATACACTGTCGCCTTCCCCGGTATTAAGACAAAGGAAAATAAACAAGAAGTGGCGATTAAATATTGATGATGAAGGACGAAAAAAAGAAACCACAACGATTCGAGCAAAAATAACAAAAAAAGATTTTGATCCGACGGCAGCCACCGAAATACAGGGGGGAGAGCAGCCGCCGTGGATATCCAGGAACATGATGTGATGGAACTAGATGCAACACACTTTCTGATCCGAAGAAGACATTTTTTTTCAATCGCACGCTTTCGTGGTACACATCCACCCAACCCACACATATATGCACGCAATCACGCAATATGCACGCTCGCAACACAAGCACACGCAGCAGAAAAACGCTCGTGAAATACACAGCGATTAAAAATAAAACAAAACAAAAAACCAATTCACTTTCAAACAAATCAAAGAAACATACGTCCCCCTCTAGAACTCACCAACTGCTGGTGAATATAATTGGGAAAAAAAAATTTGAGACTCGAAATGCTCTTGAAAAATAGTCAGTTTGTCGTCCCTCGTGGCGGGAGGAAAGGTGGGAACTCTATAGGGGCGTATAATAAGAGTTGAGGGCGAGTGTATGTATGTTATGTACTATGTGATGGTGGCAGAAACTGGTAAAGGTGAGACATAATAGGAGAGGAACCAAATACAATTTGAGAGAGAGAGGAAACACACTGGCTTTGGTATCGAGACATTGTACAGCAAGGTCCAAACTTCACGAAGAACAGGATAGACATTTTAAGACGATTCTATTGATAAACAAACAGTGGGTTCGACACAAACGGTAAACCACGTACTTACATCGTCTAGGAAAACGGAAAACCTAATCAAGAAAGAGAGAGAGAGAGAGAGAGGGGTGGGGGAGGAGGAAGTGTCTGTGTTGTACAACTGTGCAGGACTCGCCCATTTTGTTTATTGATCTCTCGGCACATAGACACACACATAGTGGCGACAGTGATGGTGCGCCTGCTTTCCAAGTTGTTTGGATTATTCCTACTTTGCCGTAATCGGGAAATCGACATTGTTACACCCCGCCTTGCTCTATAAAAAAGAGAGAAGAAGACGACGAAGAAACAGACACGCACAAAGAAAAACAATACTTGAACGTGAAAAAACCCTGCTTGGAAAAAAGAAAACAAAACGGGGGGGAGATGTCAATTCCCTATCGATTACGTGAGACTCGACAGAAGAATATAATTTTTTTTTGTTTGTTTTTCATTATATTTAATGTTTGAATCGAGTTAGCACTGCGGTTGATGCTGGCCAGCAACAACAACAATTACAAATCCCCTTCTTACTAAAGCATTCGACCAAATGGCGAGTGAAGAAATGAAGTCAACGAGACGTCCCTCCAATCACTCGATCAAGACAATTTTGAGGACTAAATAAATACACGCGCAATGATGTATAGAAAGTGATGGGGGGTGTAGCAGTGAGGAGGGTAAACTGGGTCGGTGATTAGTGCAAAAGTCGTTCAACTCACACAGCAAGGGAATGAGAAACCAACAGAAAAATATATAGATGTAGAAAAAATCGATTGACTTCCAATGGTCTACTAACTCTACTATAAATACCAAGAAAATCTACTTCTTCTGTCTTGGTTTGAAAATCAAAAATAGACTGTATGAAAATTGAACCTAAGACTAAGTAATCGACATAAAGCTTCTGAAAATAACCTGTGAGAGGATCACGGGGTTTCTCTTTGTGGTTGTGTCTTTCTGTTAATGAATAGCAATACGACACCGCGCTCATTATCGTGAAGACATTTGGGGCAATGAAATCGTCAAAATGGACAAAGGGAAGGGGGGGGGGGGAGGGGGAGGAGAAAATAATAATCATAACAGAGGAACGTAAAGAGAAAGGACAAGCACACAAGTATAGGACATTGGAGGAGCACATCGTTGGGATTCAATCCGTAAATTCAGGTGATCGGTTGGTGTATAAGACAACAAAGAGATGACGTGTCGAGAGCAAAAAGGAGAAAAGAAAAAAAACAACAAGACATAAAACGAAGAAAGAACGTTTGGGGCGAAAAACACAAACATCTTCATCATAATATTGCAGGATTAACACATCAAATACTGGGTAGGATCATTTAAGGGAACGTTTTTCATCTGCATCCCGTCGTCGTCGTCGCCGCTAGCGACGCTGTAGTCTAGAATTTTCCGCTTCTCTATCTTTTGCGCCCGTTGATAGTTTTGCTCGTTGTGGCTTATTCAACGCTGTGGAGGGATCGGAGAGAGAGAGAGAGAGAGAACGAGCAAGATAGTGGATGGAAGGAACGAGGAGGGGGGACCTGGTGCTGGCCGAACTATAGGGCGCTCGTTCATTCATCGTGCGCCTTTAATCCGACCAGACAATCCAGAGGAACATTTTTGTATATCATCATTACTTTCTTTTCCAACTGACGTCAGCAGTCGAAAACCGAGGTTTGGTTTTTCTAGATCCCTTGTTCTTCATGACTTGTTATCACTTGGTCATTTATCTGGCGCTCACATCGTCTCTTTGGAGGCCGAGTTGCTCGAGTCCATGTCGTCGACGTCGTCGATGTCGTCGTCCGAATCTTCTCCGCCCGAGATCATCGACATGCTGCTGTTGGTGGCGTTGTTGTTGGGCATCATCAGGTTGACCTGGCCGACCATGCCGCCGTTGGCAGCAGCTGCGGCGGCTGCGGCTGCAGCGGCCGCCGCCGCATTCAGCCGAGCCGCTTTCTTCTGCTGCTGGACGACACACTTGCGCATATGCTTCTCGAGCGTCGACGGGACCGAGAAGGGCATCTCGCAGAAGCGACAGCGGTAGACGTCCTTGCCCAGGCGTCCGTGCGTTTTCATGTGGCGCGTCAACTTTGAACTCTGGGCGCAGGCGTAACTGCACAGCTCGCACTTGTACGGCTTCTCGCCCGTGTGCGAGCGTCGGTGCACCGTCAGGTTGGAGCAGTTCTTGAAGACCTTGCCACAATATTCGCAAGTGTCGTTGCGGCGACTCTCCTTCTTCATGGACGACGAGAGCAGACCACCGCCGCCGCCGCCGCCGCCCACCGTGCTGCCGCCAGATGGAGAATGAAGACCCGACTGGGAGCCGCCGTGACCGGATTGCAGTTGCCCACCGGCCAGCGATGACATGCCCGATTTATGGCCCGGCCCGGATCCGCCAAGGTTCAACGGTCCCAGGTTCATACCAAAGTTGAGGTTCTTGAAGGGATTGTTGTCGCCAATGGAACCACCCATCTTGGCCGTGCGAGCCAGTAAATCACGATCCATGGCACCCATGGGACCAGTGAGTCCAGGCGGGAAAAAGTCGCGACCGGGAAGTCCAGGCAGTCCGGGCAGCCACAAACCGGCAGCGAAAAGAGACTCTCGGGCATCACGCTCTCCTCCGCGCTGGTGCTGGTGGTGCTGGTTCTCCGAGTCCATTTTCAAGCGTTTGGAACCGGGAACTGAGGAAAGGACCGGAGAATCCAGGGCGCGGAGTAATCCAGGAGCCAGATCCAAAGAGGACCCGTTGGCAGGCATCATGAGACTTTTGCGGTCGTCGCGGAAGCGCAACATCTTTTCAACAAATCCGTTTTGTTCGCTCGACGTTTTGCTTCCGTCAACGACGAGGCCGCCGCTCTTGGCCAGCGATTCCTTGTACGCCTGAACTGCCTCGTGATGCAAATGACTGAAGCCCAAACTGTCCATGAGCTCTTCGACGACAGAGTTGGGGTTGTGGTGGTGGTGCAAGTTACGCAAGTTCTGCAGGGCATGGAGCGGATGCTGCTGGATGGGGCTCGGCTTGTCGCTAGGAACGCTGGGAGCCGGGGTAGGTGGCGCCGAACTGGACTTGATGGTCAAATCTTCTGGGCAGTCGTCGTCATCCTTTCTGCCGTGGTGACGCTGGCCAGTGGAGCGACCGCCTCGCTGGCCGTCGACATCTTCGGCATCTTCGTTGTCGCTGTCGTCAATCAACTCCTCGTCCTCGTCGTCTTCTTCGTCGCCGGCTTCGCGATCGTCGCCCATGGAATCGGCGTCGGAATCGTCCTCGTCGTCCTCCTCGGCCGCCGAGCCGTACTGGTCGCGACGGGAGGTCGAGTCGGGAGTCAGGGCGGCGCTGGAGCGGCCGCGCTGGATGCGACGGTGCGTCCTGATGTGCCGCCGCAGTTCAATGGTTGTGGCACAGCGGAAATCGCAAGTTGAGCATTTCATCGTCATTGGTTGTTCGCGCACGGCCGGACTCGATGCTCTTAGCACGTCTCCGCTGGATTTGGGGCTGGATGTCGAGAAGGATTCCTCGGTGGCTGGCTCACCTGCAGTGGCCGGCAACGAAGGTCTCGTCGGCGTCGAGTTGTCCCCTGACTTGGCCTTGGACTCGACTGGCGACGTGAGCGGGCTGGCCGTCGTCATTTTAGCCGAGCTGGGCGATGGGGAGCGGGACCGGGAAGAAGGTCCGTTGGCTTTGGGACTTTCAGGTCCGTTACCGGCCAGTTGGCGCAGTCGCTGTGAATAAAAATCTGCAGAATCTTTGGCTGCAGTCGACGGAATGCTGGGAGCCGCCGCTGAAACGGAGCTGGCCGTCGTGGTGGTGGGAGGCGTTGAAGGAGTGGTGGCCGGAGGAGTGGGTCTCTCTACGACGAAAGATTCCTGGATCGGCGGTGGGAATGAGATTCCGGACGAATTCAGGCTCGACAGCCCGTGAAGCCCGGCGCGAAAGTGTTCAGGCATCAAGCTTTCGGCGCTGGCGGCGCTAGCGGACGAACCTCCCACGTTTCCTCCTCCTCCTCCTCCTCCACCACGGAGGAGCAGATCGTGACTAGACGGTCGCGGAGGATAGCCGGCCGGCTGGGCATTGAGAGAGGCGCCAAACGAGTGTCGCTCGCCGAGTGGCAGCCGCAAGAGACCGAACGGCATGTGCGGATCCAATCCGGCCGAAATTTGGTGCGAGTGCTGGCCAAGGCCGGAGAGAAGCATGGGGAATGAAACGGGCGATGGCAAGTGGGCAGACATGTTGACGGATGTGGATCCGCTTCCGCACGTCCGCGCTGAATGACTACTGGTGCCACTGCTGTTGTTGGACGAAGAAGGCGGCAGACGCGTGTGAGGTAACGGGAAGGGCAGATGTTGCATCGATGAGGTCATCGACGAAGCGGCCAGAGAGGCCACCGAGTGCGGCGTCGAATTGGTGAGTCGTTGACCCGATCCCGACGACGCCGACTCTGTCGAGCGGTGGTGGTTGGCCAACGCGGCGGCCAGAGGGGCAAACGACGCTGGGTTGAGGCCGTGCAGATGATGGGCCGAATGGGCCTGTTGGTGCTGGTGCTGCTGCTGCTGCAGCTGCTGTTGGTGGTGGTGGTGATGGTGAGCTGAGGCGGCAGCGTGCGGCGACAAAGGCGTCGGGCATTTCTTGTGGTTGGACGACGACGACGACGAGTAGCCAGTGGCTCCCGAACGTTCAGACCAGTCGCCGCAGCCGTCCGGCACGTAGATCCGGACACCGTGGTCGTTCTGGACATGTTGCAGCAGAATCCAAGCGCTGCGGAAACGTCGCTGGCATGTAGAACAGACGTACGAGGCCGGTTCTATATAAAAGAACAAAACAGAAAAAGAAAAGTTGTTAGATTTGATCTTCTTTGTACATAAATCGAAGCTTTTAACTATCAATAGCTAATCGGTGTGGAACACGCAAATTCCGTTTACAATACAGTCTCGATTACAATAATAAAAAAACCAAAGCCTGAATAATGTTGGGCATTATGTAGGATTTTTCATTTCAAGTAAAATCCGGAGAGAGGGGAGTGGGGGGGATGCAATACGTTTATGGAATATGGAATACAAAATGTGACATGGGTATAACGGTATTCTATATTATGTATCTACATATATGGTATAATACAGTGTACGGTGCAAAAGGGTTGGAAACGTACACAACTGTAGCAGCTACGTATGTTGTTTTTTCTTTCCTATTTTGTTTTGCATTTATAGGAAAGAGGATCTGGTTCTCTCTCTATTTCCCTCTTTTTTCTACTCTTTATACATTAGATCCGTTATATATGTAGAACTGACGTAAACACGAGTTTTTTGTGTCACCCCCCTCCTTCTTCTTCACCCTCACCCACACATAATGTAGGGAAGCAGATGCAAGTCGAATGAAAAATAAAAAGGAGGGGCTCCTCCGCTCCTTGTACCGTTCGTCAACCACGTCCTTGTTCCAACACCACACACACACACACACACCGGGTGGGAGAGAGGAAGAATTAGGACGATATGCGTACGAGAACACATCAAAAACACGTGTGGAAAGGGGTGAAAGATGGACAACAACAACACGCATGCACACAAAAAACGATAAGGAGACTGTGCGATATTACAAGCGGGCAAGAAGGGACGCGGAGGGTTAACGGGACTCGAGGGCTCCCCAGCTGAAAAGGGGGAAGCTGGAAATGTGCAGCCTACCGCGTAAAAACCTTTACTTTTTTGAGGTGGATGAATAACCGCTAGAGATAATAAAGGTTCGAACCACACACACAAAAATGGGAAAAAACGAGAAAGAAAGAAATCCCTATTCTCTGTTCGAAAATGAGCTATACGGTTCAATTTTGTGTATGTGTGTCACAGTGGGTGCAAGATGTCGCGACCGGAGAAAAAGACCCAGGCAGCTGTAGCATCAACTCCAAAAAAACAACAACAACATCCGAGTTGCAGCTATACAGCAGTTATGGATCGGTCAAACAGACTATAATCTGCACAGGTTCATTTTCTCATACAAAAAAAAATATTTTGTCATTGGAACTTCGTAAAATTAGATATTTCATTTCTTGTTTGAACTAATGTCAGGGAGTCAAAAAGGACAACAATTAAACTGGCAGACAACACGCTTTTTTCGTGCTGTTAAATTACAGTGATCATCTGTGGCATATTACGTATGATCCAGGGATAGGCCTATTGTGTTGTTGGATCGCTTCATAAAAAGAAAGGAAACATCCATGAAACGGGGTATTTACATGATCGGCATTCCTCTTTTTCTTTCAAGTTCCAGACTTCCACGTACTTGTATCCTCCTCCTTTGAAATATATTCACATCACGATACTGATTATCTCGGCATGTCGTGGATGTTGGTTCTCTCTCTCTCTCTCTCTCCAATTTCCTTCTGCTCATTGTCGTTCCTCTTTATATCTTTTCCGAGACGAGTGTTAAGCATTCATTTACCCTCGAGTTCGAAATTTGTTTTCCTTCTCTTATTTATTTATTGTTTTATTTTGTATTGTTTCTCGGACGAAGGAGGATAAACAAAAGTCAAACAACGAAGGGCTATAAGAACACAAATCACGATCCTCTCTATTCATTCCGTCTCTCTCTCTCTCTCTCTCTCTCCCCTTAAACTTTCTCATGTGTGCAACATGAAGATGTATTCGATCGTCGTCGATCGAGAGATAAAAGCTCCCGGCCGTGATGGACGGCTAGCATGTCTACGGGGCTAGCTAGTTATCTAGACCCCGACGAATATACACGACGATTGTTTTGTTGCCGTTGTTGTTGTTGTTTCCCATCCAGCGCCTCTCTTTTTCCTCATCAAATAAATGCAGCTGAAAAAATGTATCGGAGTCGGCCGATGAATCACTTGACTGCTGGGGTCGAGGAGCCGGCTCATTCAGCGTGCAGTCATTAGCATATGTATGCATAAGCCAATGGATAATAAAAACAACAGCTCCCGTCTCATTATCTCTATCGTTTCACGACTTCATCTCTGATTGTGTTCATGTCCCGCTGAGCTGGTACCGGCCAGCACCACAGTCATCCGTGCACGCAAGAATAAGAAAACAAAAACAAAAACAAAACAAAAAAAAACTCGTGGTTTTTGCTACTACATTCTACAATGTACGTCAAGTGCCTAATTAGCCTTTCATTTGATTGTTATTTTCTTTTCCTTCTTTCTTTCTTTTACGCTTCAATGCCTCGACTCGTCAGCTATAGGCACGTTGTTACACGGCCACTCGGTAATGGCAGTGTAATTGAAGGCGGATTTGATATAGAGTCGTGTAATGGCATCGCATGAAAACGAATCAATGCCAAACTTCCTGATTTTCATCCGCTGCCTGGATCGTCGAATTCCAATATACGCCAACGGTCGGAATTTACCGTCCCGACTGGCAGCTCGCAGTAGAAGCGAGCAAAGCAATCGGTGGAAGAAGAATGGGAAAAACACGAAGGTGGACCGTTGAGGTCATGCTTTCTTGTCTATCAAGTGATTGATGACACTGATCGACAACCACGAAAACCGAATACTATTACTATTTACTATCCAAGCATCGACTATAATTCATTTTTTCTTCTTTTCAATATTTCTTCATGTCCTGACGGAGAGTATTTACCTTTCCTCTTCACATGGGATAACCACGGCAACAGCTAATGCTCGCTCTTCACTCATCTTTTTCCCAGCGAAAAGAAAAAAAGAAAAAAAAGAGAAAAAGCCGAAAGAAGAGAATAGCATCCATCCGTTGAGGCCGAATGACGGATCCTGATGCATAACTCGACAACTGACTGGAACCAGCAGCACACGCAGCAGTCACTACACTCCCCACGACTGTCCCATCAGAATCCGAATTAGAGAAAACAACAACTAGGGGTAGGGCGAGCAAAGGCGCAACTAAAGGAGCCGCAGGTATTTGAAAATAAGTATAAATGGGACTGCATCTGCATCAGCCATCAGCATCAAGAAGATGGAGGATGTCATGCTTTTTTGACAGTGGGGAATTCTCACTGACCAATCCATTCTATTTTCGAGTTTCCAGCTTTTGCATCTCTCCCTCTCTCTCTTCCGCGTATTCTCTCATTTTCTTTCTCTGGCTTCATCAATCAACGTTCCAGTTTGTTTGAGCCCCCGTATTCCAAGTTTAGATCCGATATCCAAGTGCCCGAATCCCGAAGCGATGACGGTGACGTCGCGACGGACACACCAAGCGCGACACAGCAGCGCACTAGTGGCGTTCGTCTATACTTGGCCACTGGGAAAGAATCTGGCCAATTGGCTGGTCCCCGCAACGATGGACGAGGCTCTCGATCGACGACAAAAGCAGCGGATAATGAGGAAACGCAACCAGCGCGCTCATATTCCAACCAGTTTCAAGAACCACATCGTCAAAAGCAAGAAATATTATGAAAATCCAATGACGACGAACCTTGACAAGCTCCATCCTTTTCCCGACCTCTTAGCTTCTATATTCTAAGGAGCGAATAGTTTATCAAGTTCATCAAAAGTATTTAACACAAGAGGGCCTTCAAAAAATGGACGAAAAAACAGACAGAAAGTTTCGAGTATTCGACCCAGCAGACAATAGTCGAAAGAGACTCGAGTTTCCTTCAAATTTACTTTTTTCCTTTTCTTTTCCAAATCGGTTACAAACCGGTGGCGCAGAAGCCGTATAGCCTACTACGGGAATAGTCCTACGTGCTTATAGATGTGACCGCGGGTGAGGTGAAGACGCTTGTGCGAGACAAAAGGAGAAGAGTCAGACTGCGGAAGAGAGTCAAAGAGAGAGGTTTGGTGACAGCTGGTTCATCGTTCAAATGTCGTGACTTTTTACGCTGAGCACGAGAAACGAGGACGAGCCAATAGCTGGGCGGTATTGCTTTTTGTTAGTAGACCTGACCTGTTTATAGTACACATACGGTATACTATACACGTCGTACATCTATTCATTTTTTTTTCGTCCCCTCCTGTTTCAAATTTTTTATTTTCGTTCCTTTTTTTCAATCAACGGTCCGTTTTTTTACGAGTTTGGCCATTGCCGCCGACGCCCACCATCTCCGACGCCACCGCCAACTTGGCCACCGCCTTCGTTTTCATTTCGTGGCGCAGCAACTGGCCATCGTGCAATGCAAAGTGAGTGGCGGCACTTGTCATCCTTTTCCTCTGTGTAGTGGCTAAACGAGACTTTTTCTTAGCTAGAGCCTCTAACAGTCGACCCCTTTTTCTCCTCATTTAGACCCTTAGCCGGTCAGACATGTCTCGATGCTCTCATCCCTATCCATATGCAGGGATATGACATGGCAAGAGAAAGAAAAGGGAACTCTAAAACTCGATAACCATGTCATCCTGCAATGAGAGAACACAATTGGCGGCTCGGACAGAACAGAGCTCGATGTCACACATGCCATTTGTCTTTCATTCGTTTTTCTCTCCTCCCATCCACTACAAGGATCCGTAAAGTACCCAAAAAGAAGCAGCCGCCAAAAACACAGTCCGAATGCATTGAACTCAAATGCAACATTAAGGAAGTGTGAAGGGGAAATTACAAGGAGAGAGAGAGAGACGACAAACAAAAGGCAAAAGATATATTCATGCTGAAATGGTCGCGTCAGAGTGTTGGCGATTTAGGGCGGCCATGTCTGACCGAGCGGCGACGGCGGCCTCCTTTTCAAAGGAGACATTTCTTTTTTTGTTAGAAGATTGCGTCAAATGGGTTGTAGCGCCGACGGATGGGCCCGCCAGACATCGGTAAGAGAAAGAGAGAGAGAGTCAAGTGCGACCGCCTTGCCGGCCAACAAAGCCGTTCGTATAGTTGGCAATGCAAGAATAATGGATGGTCAATGCAGGCCAAGAATGTCTAGAACGTGATCTATGAACCAGCGGAGAGGTAAAGAGAAGAAAAGAACAGCGATACGGCAGACGGACATGTCGGCAGGCAGGCAGCATCATCATCATCATCTTTCCGAGCCCCACTGCCAAATAGGAAAAGTGAGTTTTGAATGCCAAGGACAGGAGCTCAATCGTGTTTGTGAGGCCAGCAAGACAAAGCCTACAATTCAAGTCACTGGCGTTGCCCATCAAAGCCGTGGAAATCTGAGATATTTTACCAATCGACCCTCCCCCTCTCTACACGGGAAAATAATCAAGGGAAAACGAAACAAAAAACATATGGGAAAAGACACAGCGCATTTTTCGAGATTTTTCATTTTTTTGTTCACACGCCCATGACCCTATCACGAGCGTTGCACGAAGACCACCTCCTTCCCCTCGATTCATTTTCCTTTCAATCTCCAATCTTTTTTTTTCCTATTTCAATTCAAAACCGGTCGAAGAATTTAAATTTTTTCCCTTCGCCTCTTTTTTCCCGCTTTCCGCGAAAAAAAAGGACAACTTACGATACTGCTTACGCCTCGAAAGAGTGCCAAAATAGCTGAAGGGTCGCCAATGTCGAACCCTTTTTTGAAAAATCCGGCCGCGTCCGCGAAACGGACGCAAGGAAGAAAAAAGAAAGAAAGAAAGAAAAAAAAGGGAGTGGGACGGGCGATTCGATGCACATGCCATGGTTGTACACTACACTTTCAGCTGCTCTTTAAGAAACTATTGAAATGTGGCGCGCGGCGACTTGTGCCGACCTTCTAACTCTCGTCGTTCTTTTCACCCACTCGCTTTTTAAAAATATATCACTCTGTCCGTTCCGTTTGACTCCTCCGCAGGTTCCACAGACCAGACATTTGGAACATGAAAAGAGAAGCAATCGCCTCACGTCAAAAGGGACAAGAGACCTATGCACTAGCTAATGAGCATCTACCGAACCGACCGAGCGTTACTCATGAGTTAAAAGTCTCTTTTCCAACTCTTTTTCGAAACGCAAATGAATTCAATAAAAGAAAAAGAAAAAAATTTTATAATTAAAAAGAAAACCAAATATAAGGAACTCGACCATTCTCTTCATCTTCGACCATTTCCCAGCTGCTCGATCAAAGTCGACGACGACATTCTTTTCACCTTCCCCTTTTTTCTTCACTTGAATTTATTCCGTCGTCTTTCTAGTTCCTATTTTTTTCACCAATTCCTCTTCTTTTCCTTCCCGTTGGTTTTGTTTATATTCTCCTCCTATTTTGGGATTGAAGAGGTTTAAATGGAAGTCTGTAGATGATGGTTATCGTTTGTTTGGTTTCCTTCAAAATAAGATTCAACAAATTTATGTCGCTCTGCCACGGTTACTCTCCTTTCAGATTTTGAAAATAATTCTCCCATTTTTTTTGTCGCATTTTCAAGACGAATAGTCAAACAATAATGAAATTGTCCGCAGAAAGATATAAAAAAAAACACGATAATCTTGTCGAGGAAGAAGCAACGACGAGGAAAAGGTAAATTGGAAAAGAATGGCTCTATTGCCTTCGAAAGAACAGAGGCTCTCAATTGACTATTCCATTTAGCGCGGTAGCATAATCAGCTAGTTACGGCCGAGAGGGTCGATTCGCGCAAACATAATCAACGTCAAACAAAAAAGGCAAACTCTGCTTCGTCATTCGCCCTTCGTTTTCGAAAAAAATAAAAAAACTTGGCTTTAATTGTGTCTGTGGTTATATAGAGGGGACGAACTGCACAGTCAATTTTGCTTCTTCTGGTTCGCTGTTTGTTTCCCTATCCTGTTCCTTCCTTATTGTGTTGTATACGTTTCGATTCCGTTTCATCAGCAGGTAAAAATCCCGATTTCGGTTGGGATCGATCTTTCCGCGTCGCATTTTCTGCGCGCCTATAAAAATAGCTGAAAGTCGAATATTTTCTCTGACCCGATGTCCCGAACCAAAAATTAGGGTCGCAGACGTGACCGTCCGAGAATCAAGAACGGAATCATAAAGAATCGATCAAGAAGGAGGGAGTAGGTTGGGGTAAGACGAGCGGAGCATGACGCTCATTAGCGAGCTGATCATCACAATTCCTCCGAGAGAGACGAGCCGGGAAGACAAAGAAAAAGTACACGACAACATGGAAGACTGCTGGCGGGCGGAAAAAAAAGAGGTCATCGGCAAATTCAATTTGCTTCTGCTTCTGCGACAGAGACGGACGATTAGACGTGGTCCACGCCGGGGCCTAATTGATGTCGGACATTGGCTTCTCGCCCCCCCTCCCCCCTTCTCCCTTCTCCCCTCGCTATACTCTTCCCTCTTCAGCCTCTGAGATTTATCGGTTGGCAAGAGATGCCCGGACAAGTCAACGATGTGGCCTAATGCGTCCATAATAAGTACACATGAACCGTCAAACGATCATCATCAGCGACTTGTTTGTCCCTGGTCCACTCGCCTTTTGGGAGTTTCTTCGACATCTTCAATTCTACCACCACATCTTCTATAGTAGTAGGTAGGGAGCGAGCCGGATCTTGATCGTGATCACGAGGGATCCTACAGACTACACAACATCTTGTTTGGAAATGCGACAAGAAAGGAAGCGACGCCCACCTACGCTGCTGCTATACACAGTTTTCTTTTCTCTCTTTTTGTTTCTAAGACAGTCTTTTCTCTTTTGGACTCGGTGTCTACCAGAGGAGTCTACTAGCTGGGATTTGATGCATCACATTGAACGTGTCATTGCCAAGAAACAAAGGGGAATGTCACCAAAAACAAAACGACAAAGATAAGAAGCAGCAGCCAAGATTCTTCACAAGAACGAAAAGAAAAAAAGGGAAAAAAAATCCAATAGAGTATGCACGCGAGGTTGGCTGTAGTCGAACAAGAGAAAGGGAGCATATAGCACACTGCATCTATCCTCTCCCGACTATTCGGGCCGCAAACGTACAAATAACCAAAACGCAACATCCCGTCAGACGTGACTTCTTTTTTGCTTTTGTTGTTTTAAATATACCTTACATATATGTATGTGTGTATCTACGTATTACGACTTTTTCTGCCTCTTTTCGGGGGTCGCCATCAGTGATGCCGACCTCCCACGATGAAGGCCCTTGCCTCAGCGACCGACTTTTTCCCCCCATTTTCTCGTTGCCTTTTTGTCTTTTACCTCATTCCCAAGCCCTGGCTCCTCACCGTCGTCGTTCGAGTGGTTTCTCGTTGTCTCGCCTTTTTGTTGTTGTCTCTGTGTGCGGGAGTAGTGCGTAAGCGTCCGCTCTATGGCGAGCGGGTAAGTAGCCACTCGCCAAGGATAGGGCAGGCGAGTCTGGGAGACGGACTGGAGGCGCATGTGGGGAGTGGTGGTGGTGGAGGCGCGGTGTCTCTCTCTTTCCCATTTTTTAATTTGGCACCAACGTGAAACAATTCGTGGCCTTAATTTCTGTACAGACGGTGGCGACCATGATGAAGAGGGCGGACCACCAAAATGGTCAGGCAACGGGACGCATATAAGGAGAGGCCACCAAGGATATGAGAGAGGGGAGAGGAGCCAAGGCAGATTCGATATGTCATTGCGCAGTTAACTTGCCAAGGTAAGATGGCTATATGGCCGCGACCCCCACAACTATCTGCCTCCCTATATGCCCCACACACGCAGCAGAGTGGCAGGTGGTCCTCGTCACCCGCTGCCCCCCCACCGCAGTCGACTGGAGTCGCTCGTCGTGCGAGATGATGTTTTCCTTTTCTTATTCCCCTTTTTTATGTGATTATTATTTCTTCTTTCTTTCTTTCGGCTGGGCTTCTCGACGCCCATATCTCAATGACGCTGCTCTCATAACGGGTGACTCACGCTCTTTTTTCTTGTCTCAAATCGGCCAGTTTTCAATTCGACAACAAAATCCAACCAGTTAATTTGTTCTCATTTCTACGACACTTCTATGACACGCAATGTCAAAAAGAAATGTAACAATAGTAATTTTGATGCAATATTTTGATATTCTACAATTTACGCTTTGGTCTCCCTATGTCGTTGAACTGATTATCTTTCGAAGAAAAATTGCAGGTGTTATTGCAAGAGTTTAGAGAAAGAGTGTTTGGGTTGATTGATGCGTCTTGTTTTTCCCCTATACTTTTTTTTTTGAAATTTCGTTAATTGTTTTCCCTGCGAACGGGGGCGAGGTTAGTTCCCAACGGGTAAATCATCATCATATCGCGGCACGGCATGGCTGCACTTGCGATCAAAACAAGCTGGGCGATGAAGAAAGCAACGCAGTGCGGGGGGTTACGAGGAAACTTCGCAGGGAGTCAAAAGTCAAAAGTCTTTTTGTCTCTTTTCTACCTCCTGAACGATTCGTAATCGCATTCTTCGTCTTTCTATGTATCCCCGGCGATCTTTTCTCCTTTTTTATTGATTTTGTTTTGTTTTGTTTCTCCGTCTAGCCTTTTCTCGTGTCGCGTGTTGGTCCTGCCTCTTCTTCATGCTGATGCCAAAGGAGACTGCCGATTGGAATGGAGAGACCACCACTGAATGACTCGTTCGATTCAGCATTATGATAGCGAGGGGGCGGCAGATGGGGACGGACCCTGAGTCAGAAAAAGACCGCAAACTCAATGCGCACGACAGCCGTGATGGCGCAATCGGTTGGTTTCACAAGACGACGACGACGACGACGACAACGACGACGATGGGCAAAGAGAAATGACGACCAAAAAGAGAAGAATACAAAAACGAAAACAACACGGCAATATAAAAAGAAAGAAGAGAAAGAAAGAAAACGGCCATCCGTGTGTGGTAAGAGCGATCGAGCACGCGCTGGACGAGCACAAGATCTGTTCTTTTATATTTCATTTCTTAAATTGTTGATGCCTCTAAAGAATGTGTACGTGTGTGCGTGTGTTGTTTATTTTTTTTCCCCCCGAAAGAGAAAAAAAAGGGCGGACTGACATCACCGTTACCAATAACTTTGACGGCGCATACAGCGGAACCATCAAACCACGAAAATGCAACGAATCTTTAGAAGGAGGGGGGTAGTGGTTTGCGAGCAAAAACGGACTAGCCCAGCAAAAGTGACCCAAACGACCTCAAACCCGGGAATAGATTTTTTCCTTCTTTTATGATTATTTCCCTTTCGGTAAATAGACGCAACGTGGCTGGGTGCGCGTTGCGTTGCGACTGTGTGCCGTACGGGCAGCACACGTGAAAGGGAGGTGAGATGAATTGAAATGTGGAACGAATGGTCTTTCACGCGGGGCGTTGCTAAATGCTCCGAGACGCGTGCTCATTCTTTTTCTTTTCTTCGTCTCCATTCACTCTCTTCCTTCCATTCGTTATTTCCTCCTTTCTTTCATTATTCCACTTTGTGTCTTTTGGCTCTTTTCTTCTGCTGGGCTAATCTCATCGCCGCTGAATTGTGTCTACTCTACACTCGAAGCCTTTTACTGTAACCTGAAGAAAAGAAGAGCCGCTTTCAAAAAAAAAAATAAATAAATAAAGTTGAGCCGTGCGTGAGCTTCGACATTCGAACGGAACATGTCTACCACCAACGGGTCAGAGCGCTACGGCCACCACTCGGTGCTCATAACAGGGAAGAGAGAGAGAAAAATAAAGGCGGATGAAGGATACTACACCAGTCTGTGTGGGGTAACACCTGCACGACTTTATTATAGACATATCAAACGCAAGCGATTCTTTTCTTTTCATTACCGTCTTCCATTTGCTTGTTATATTTGACTTTTCTGTTTGTTTTCCGCCGACTATTTTCTTTTTTCTTTGTGTTACCTTTAGCCTGCCCGCCCTCTTTCTGATCAGACATCCATCCTAAACACCCAGCCCAACCTCTCTCTCCGGATAGTCAACATACATATAGATGAAGATACTCCGCAATGCACAAGAATGGTGGCGGCAAAGCATTTGAAAGCTTTCGAAATCGCCGCCATGTTATACGGGCCCGTATTTGACTAAAATTATGAAGCACGACAGCTATTAAGTGAGGACAGTGAAAGAAGTTGGTGCTGGAGAGAAAGAAAACACGCTCGAAAGTCAAGTTTCGCCATAAAAATCAAATCATAAAAAAAAGGCACAAACGGAGAAAAAAATTCGGAAAGAAAAAAAATTCAGTTCAAAAAATGAATAAGAGCGAACAATAGCGAGCAAGAGTTGATATAGTGCCGTTTGAGTAGAGAACCAGACAAGCGTTTAAGAATGTCACGAATTTGTTTAATTTTGGTATACGTGTTTTCTTTTTCCTTTATCTGGCGCACTCTTTTATCTCTGGAACAGATATATAGCGTATCTAGTATACTATGTCTAAAAGAAGGTCTGCAAAATTGGCAAGCCAAATTGTTCCTGGGCGGCCGAGGAACGAAGCAAATCATGCCCATGTTCTGCGCTGTTGGACCTGGAAAGTAACTCGAATTTATTAATAGTTACCATCCAGGCTAGTCAAGGTCTGACAAGAAAATGTCAAGTTTCAGTTTTGTTTGAAAAGATTGGAGGAATTTGATCAAGTAAAAGCGTCGTAATCAAAGTCATCAAAATAGGTTGCGTAAAACAAGAAGGAAGATGTCGACGACGACGACGACATTTCAAAGGGTACAAATGAATCGGTGTGTCGTGATTGTTTTTGGACATCTTCTGTTGGTGCGGTAATGGTTCGTATCCAAGTCCAACGCCACTGTTTTTTGTTTGTCTTTTGGTTTTTGTTAGACGAGAGGGTTGTTTCTGGTCTGTTAAGCCATGCAGACCAGCAGATAACTGGTCTGCAGGGCCAGTGAGTTCTGTCTATCTTGTCTCTCTCTCTATCTTTCTATCTCTAGCTCTTTATAACACCGGTTTTCCTTTGGGGATTGCGCGTTCAAGTTGCCGAGAAGTCCAGGGATGGACAGGGAAAAAAAGATAAAAACAAGGAATGAAAGACAAGAAAGATTAGAAAGAGAGAATCTGTCGCTTCGATCCGCTTGGCAGACCATCACCGACACGAAACGTCAGAAAACCAGCGCCACAGCAAAAAATAAGCCAAATCCAACTAGCCTTCCTCTTTTTCTAGGGCGGATGCAGGGTTTTGTGTGTGTTTGTGCGTCCACAACTTTCAAAGAACAGAGCCCCATTACTTAATAGTTGATACCAATTATACTTTGTCCCCTTACACCTACAGGGTTACATGATACTTTTGCGTAAATAAATATCTCCCATCCGTAGAGCTAGGAAATTACCTACACTTTACGTAGGGGGAGGGGGGGGGCAGAGAAAAGTGTGTGCAAAATTAAGAAAAAAGACGAAAAGATCCACAACCCCGAATACTAGTAAATACACGAATAGTATCTTGATAAGATGTATCAACCATTCAAAAAGAACCGCGGCCGGCAATTGCTAGAAAAAGTCCGAGTCACCAAACCGTGGAGAGTTGGTCTGTACATTACACACGAAATATTTCAAAGTCTTCAAACTCTTCCCGCTTCACTCGTTTTTTTTCTTTCGTTTTCTTATTTGATATTGTTTTGTTTTTTTTCCTCTCTCTCTCTTTATTTTTAACATAAAAATGTTTTAAATCCTGAAAAAGAAAAAGAAAAAAGAAAACCAGAAAAAAAAAGTATTTCTGTGCGGAACGGACCACCGTTGAGCGCCGCGCTCAGCGGGGGCGGTGGTCGGCGTTGTTTCTTCATCTTATCTTTTCATTCGTTATTTTTACGATGATTCGTCAAGCGTCTCGGACTCATAGTCCGGCATTTCCCGGACACGCTACATTTAAATTCGTGCGGACCGACATGCCAATGTCCATTTATTATTACTACCATTATTTTCCCCCAAGAGATTGAATCGGTCAAGCGGGTTTCTTTTTTTTTTTCCATCGGCTTGAAATACCTAGGCTTAGGCCCGTACTTATTTTGTATCGACTCTTCTTGTGCGATTGCCTTCTTCTTTGGTTGTTGATTCCGGCGGATTTGATTTAGGGTTTTTTTTTTAATATTCATTGAATCTGTTTTGAAAGGCCTTTCGTTCAGTCTAGTCTTTTTTGCTTCGTATGTCTTGAGGGTGGTGAAAGGCGAACAATTTGGAACCAATTGAAATCGATGTAGAATAAGATGGATGATTCTTCTTACCGGAGTTGATCGTGTTGGATCCGGCATCAGCAGTGGTGGGGCCTTTGCCCGGGCCGGAGCGATCCTCCTCTCCTTCAGCTTTGACGGAATAAGACGAGCCGCTCTGTCCAACTGCTCCGCCCTCGGTGGCCATATCGTCGTCGGCACCACTGGCCGGGGTTGATGAGGACGAGACGGCAACCGTCAACCGGCGACTGTTGATTGGTGCCGAAATGCTGGGCCTTCTCAAGCAGACGGATCCCGTAGCGGCGGATGCGGTGCTCCCGCTACTCCCACCGCCGTCGATCTGAAGCGGGAGGTCGTCACCGTCAGGTCCGCCACCACCGCGGCCGGAACGGGCGCACATTACCCGGTAGTTTTCTTTGTTGCAAGAGAGGACCTTGTGTTGGATGAAGCGGACGATCTCCCCCAGCGGGAACTCTTTCCTACAGACGCCGCACGTCAGCGAATCGGGAGCCATTTCTTCCGGCTCTGCTTGGCGTGACAGCAACAACAACACAACAGCAACAACAAAAAAGAAAAAAAAATGAAGAAGACTGAAAAACAACCCCAGAAATACAAGAAGAAGAAGAGGAAAAAGAAAAAAAAAAACGTCGAAAACAATGTGGAATCAACCGAGCGTAGCGACGCCCAAAACATTAGAAAGAGGCTAAACAAAATCTACGTTCTCTACTTGTTCGCTCTTGATTCCATCGTCATTGGACGGCCGACTCTAGCTGGAATTTTAAAAGCTATAATACAGCCAAGACTTCGAAAAGCCATTTTTGATTTGTTTCTTTCATATGAAAGAAGAAGAAGAAGAAGAAGAAGAAGAAAAAGAAGGGAAAAATTAATTTTTAATACTGGGTGGATCTTCACTTTGCGCTCCAGTCAACTCTTTCATCTAGGCCTCTGTTATGTTTTTATGTGTTTAGTTTACCGATCGTTTCTTTTATTAGAGTTTGAATAACAATTTTAACAGCACAAAAGGTATGCAGAACCAAATTATTGGAGATTGGAAAGCCGTTTGGTGTGGCTCTAGAATAAAAATAATAAAGTTCCGGGCATAATTTAACGCGTGAATGCTTTAAGATGTCGCATTGTTTTTGGTTTTTTAAAATACATTTTTGGTTTCTTATCATCACTGAATAAGAAGTTTTGTTTCGTGTGAATTCAGCACGCACAGAGCAACGAAACAACAGTTAGGGAACTCAATCAAAGTTGAAGAGGAACGAGAGAAAAATGCCATAGTTTCCAAAGAAATGGATGAGAGGGCTTCACTGGAGGATTCGTTAAGTTGGGCGTTTTTCTCCCCAATTTTTTGGTTCTCCCTTCTCCTAGTTAGTCCACCTTAAACGTCCGCACTTATCAAGCTCTTTTGGAAAAGAGAAGGGAAAAAGAGACCTCGTTACACAATACGGCGGAACTAGTAACCTCGAGAAGGAAAGAGGGGTGAGGAAAAAAAAAACAACCGCTGAAATCTCGGATTTCATTCGACGGTGGCTTTCACGGGCCAGTTTGGAATGGGTTTTGGTGTTGGCGTCTTAGGGAAAGTGCCGTCATATTTCCAAGAGGGGCCCTCAAAATAAAATGTCGTGCCAATGCCAAACTTCGGGATGAACGGTGATGCAAGACATCCGATTGCCCTCCTTTCCCCCCCCCCCTTCACCTCTTGTTTCTCCCTCGTCGCATGGGAATCCGGGGGAAAATGCAATAGAGAAGGGGGGAGGGGGGGAATGAGTTGGCTAAGGAGTTGCGCCTTGTGACACGACCGAGGAAAAGGGGGTTATGGAACGTTCCCAACAGTATCTGGTTGCCGAAACAAACAACAGGATGTTCCGCCAAGTTCATCGGTAACACACCAACACACGACAGCAAGTCACAAAGAGGCCCAAAGAGAAGGAAGAAGAAGAAGACGAAGGCGAGGGAACGAGTCTAGTAAAGGGAGGAAAACAAGCGCGTAAAGGGTGGAGCGCGGCGTGCCGGTTCCGTCACATAGAGGAATGAGTTACACGCCCGGACGGACGGACGGGAGAACCAGAGCCAAATAGAGAGAGAGGGGGGTAGGGGGCAACAACAACGACACATAACACACACATTTACGAAGAAAATACACAAAAAGGCCAAGTTTCTTATCCAAGTAAAAAGGAAAAAAAAAATGTCCAAAGGAAGTCGACATTTTCAGTGAGGGAGGAACAGGAGCAGCAGCAGCAGCAACCCGGAATAAATAAATCTACCCCCGACGTTTTTTGTTTCTTAGCTTCTTCTTCCGCTCCTTACTTATAGATATTCCATACATTCTAGTTGGAGCTTAGGAAGATTCCTCCGCTTCTTCCTAAGTCGTCTAAGTTCCTTTCTCACGATTTATTAGAGGCCGTGTGTGTGTGTGTGTGTTTTGAGAGGTGGAGTGCAGTCGGTGCACACACTCAAGTAGCCAACATCCGATCGGTGATGTGAGCGGACGCCACAGCATCCTCTGCGCTACTCGCTCCGGATACTTGCGGTACTTTTCCCTGCGTTTCTCTGTTTTTCTTCTCTGTTTTCCCTTTTCTCCAGTGGCTGCTGATCTCGATATAAGTAGCAACAATCTATACACTTCCTGTGGCGTCCGTTTTTGGTGGTTTTTTTCTATCCTCGCATGGAGTCTTTTTCTGTCCCCACCAACTTTGGTTTTGTGTGTCCTTTTGTTGTTGCTGTCGTTTTTGTTGCACGGCTGGCTTTTTGGCCGTCGGATGAGATTGGTATCAATAGTGACCGAAAAAGCCTCGACCGCAAGCCAAGATGAAATGGAAAGATGCAGCGAAAAGGGAAACAATAGCGCGCGCCACCCACACGGTCGTCCTCCTCCCATGTACCCCCGAAGTCGGTTCCAACCGGTACCGACCTGATTTCATCTCCTGATATTTTATTTTCCCCTTTTTTTTCTCTTTTCTTCTTCTTGTTTATTTCATCGTCATTTTTGCGTTCTTGTTTCATTCCGTCGGGGGCCCTAATCAAAATGAAAATAAGGAGCCAAGTGACGTCAGAATTGACAGTGTGACGGATGGGCCCAGTTGGCCATGCGGCCTCGACGCGCGCGGTGTCGCGCCATAAGCTGCACGTCCGGTTAAAGGTCTGACCACGTCCATCATTTCCCCGGTTATAAATAAGCCAATGCGCGCACGCTCCGTGTGTGTGTGTGTGTGTCTGCCCTGTGTCCTGCCCCTGCGTCTGTCTGTATCCCTCTCTTTCACACTCGCTGCCACAGACACACGCAGACCAGCACGCTACGCCGCTTCTATATAGATTTCTGGAGCACTTGTTATTATTTTACACACTCGTGGACTCAACTACTAATCGGCATGCCGGATGCAGGACATGTGTTGACAGTTGGGCCGGCCACCTTGCCCCCTAGCTCTATATAGCAGCTATAGGGCTGTGAATGCGTAAGCGTCGTATGTCCGGTGGTCGTTGACGCTTCACGATACGATATTAAATATTGATATGAATTTCAGCTCTCGTTTTCGTCCAAATTCGTCCATATTCCTTTGAGTTCATGCAAGTAAAAACAAAGAAACGACTACCGGAAAAGTGACAGACGAAGCGCAAGGAGCTGCCGAGTCCCGTCTTATGAAAAGCGACAACTGGCCCTGGTCGTGGCAGTTTTTAAGTCATTGATTCGTCTTGATGACAAATTGAAAAAGCGCATTGCAGAAATGGTTCGACTCGTCGCGTGAAGTGGCTGGCCGGGCCAAACGTGGCATCGTGGTATGGCGGGAGCGACCCGAAACGTGACCCAAAATGGGCTCGTCCTTTTTGTACGTTTTCCTCATCCGAGAAATGCGAGGAACTATCGCCTTTTCCCATTGAGTAAAGTACACATTGCAAGAAGCAATATCGCAGCTTCGTCACATGCCAAAATCGAAGCTTTTCCCTACGTCCCCCCTTCCTGCGTTGTCCTTTTATTTCTAGAAAATAATTCCAAGACTTTGTCAGCAGCCATCGTTCATTCGTGCAACATCTTCTGATTGAAAATGACAGGCTCTCGTTTTTCAAAACCGCTGGGAGGCAGAAAAGAGAAGAGAAAGAGAGAAAGGCACGTCGTGTCAGCCGGTTTTATTCGGTGCCGCACGAAACGACGGCCACGAAAATCTGTAAGGGCCCAGTTCTGGTCGGTACCGTTGTTCTGCCAATGGAGAACAAGAGATAATAATGTTTGGCTGCTCTTTGGCCAACTCCAACAGTTGAACTCGTGTATAGTTAACAGCGAGAAAGGGAAAAAAAATAAACAAGAGATTATTCAGAATAAGAAAGAACAAAATTCAAATGTGGAGCGGGATTTTATAAAAGGTTAGGTTACAGGATATGGAAGTTGGACGTTTGTTAATGGGTGGCCGTCAAACGAAAATCAATGACTTTCCCTTCTTTCTCCCCCTTTTTACCTAAATGCGTTATTATGGATGGCGTGAAAGACATAGGTGACGGGATCACCACCGTCTATCAAAGGGAAAGGGCTGCTATGTTTCACCCACTTTACTATAACCCTCACCTGTTGCTATCACCTACTTGGACGCCTGCAACTCGGTGCCATTCCATTATAACACGCCCTTCAATCACACGTCCAGTTAATGAGATTTGAAACCAAATACCGGTAAATGATTTCTTGATTAATCAAACAGTATGAAACAAATCACGATTGAAACTCGATATGGAAAGACTTAAAATTGAGAAAAAGACAAAAAAAAAAAAAAGAGCAGAGGGGAATGAAACGTTAACGGCCTCTTGTGCATCTGACCTGAATCTCACGTTGGCGACCCTCACCGAAATTTCGTTTTAATGAACGTCTCCTATTTTTTATTTTTTTATTTTTTGTGCGCTTTTCTTTTTAATCATCTCTCCTTGGCCCTCTCTCGCTATCGTAGTCACACACGAAGTTTGCTCGTTCTCTGTTACGCTGATGAGAAAACAACGGGCAACAAAAGAGACCACAAAGAAGGGGGCGGGAGCCGAGGGAGGCATCTACTACACAGAGTTGCGAGTATAGAATAAAAACGTTGCACGACCTCTTCTGCCTACACCGGTTGACCTCAACCTCCTCTCCCCCCTCCCTTCAAAGAAAAAAAAAAACTGCATGAAAGCCACCCCGGAGATCACAAACAATCTCTCATTCACGCGCCCATCCATTGAAACGTCACGCTGACCTCTCGTCACTGACCTCGCAGCTCTCTCCTTCCCGTTCTCCACCTCTCATTCTGTTTGCAACGTCTCTTGGCTTCGAAAGCCATTTCCTTTCATAAATCTTCAACAACCGAAAAAAAAAGAATGAAATCAAGAGGAAAAACGGGGAGGAGAAGAAGAAAAAAAGAAAGATAAGGCGAGAGATGCCGTCCAGTTTGGTCGTTGGAGCGCGTGAATCATTCGGGAAAGTATAACCTGGCCGCGGGGTGCCCCCCCCCCTCTCGACAATCCCGGCCAAAGAGGAGTGTGAATGAAAACAACAACTATGTACGACGCCATGACCTTTATGATCCCCGACGTTTTTTTTTCGTCTTTTTATATTCTTATTCTTTTTGTTCTTTTTCCTTTGGTTTTTATTTCTCTTTTTTGAGTTTTTAGCTTTTTAGCTTTTTACCCTGTGTCTCTATGCACTATTCTTCTTTGGCCAACAATGAGAATAGAAACGAGTCTGGACAGTGAGAGCACGCACGCACCAAAGTCGTGCCTGGCCCATCGCCCTCGACGCGCCGGTCAAAGATCGAACGACGCCTATTGCTTGTCGACCAACTGGAACTCGATATCCGGTCGCCAGGTAACGAGATGACCCCCAAGACATCGAGCGCACAACACCACGCCTCCTCGACGCCATTAAACGTACTTTCCATTTTGCCATTCACCGCGTTTCTTTTTTTATTTCTTTCTTTCTTTCTATTTGCCCACCGAACAATAATCCCAAAAGGCTCTGCTGAAATGTCCGCACTTTTTCTATTTCTCTTTTTGATTCTTCTTCTTCTTCTCCCTTGGCTCAGAACTGCACCGTAGCAGAGCTGGCGTAGTGGCGTACCGGTACTTATAGTTTGTTCGACGGGCGTCACTGGCTAAAGGAATAAATAAATAAA
Organism: Daphnia pulicaria; assembly: GCF_021234035.1. NCBI lineage: Eukaryota > Metazoa > Arthropoda > Branchiopoda > Diplostraca > Daphniidae > Daphnia > Daphnia pulicaria. The sequence continues at coordinate 8,457,585 of NC_060918.1, read as the reverse complement.
TCATGTGGACGCTAGTGGAATCAACCTTCATTAATCTTCGGCTCCCTCCCGTGTGTGTATACCTCAGTGGTTCGTTTGTACAGGCGGCGGCGGGCGTCTACTGTGTACAGCACGAGAGGCAACAGACAGGCACGCAGGCAAAGTGAATAAAAAGACGGGGCGAAAAAGACCGCTGAATACAAACCGAGATGGAAATAAATAAATAAAATGATAGAAAAGATAGAGAAAAAAAGAAAGATTCCATTTACATTGATTAGCAACTGCTGTGGTCTATGGTCTGGCTCTGCTCGGGCGGCGCGCCCACCAGCTCAGCGTCGAGTTGGGCGCTTCGGCGTCGTGGGCGGGGGAGGCAAGTAGAAAGAGGCTACTTGATTCTGACCACTCGCCAGCCGTGACAACACGTCCGAATCAATACGTGTCGCTTTCTTTTCTGCCATTTCTTTCTTTTTTTTGTTTTTTTTGTCCGCTCACATATCGAGCGATTCGATCAATCGACGTGGAAAAATTTCAATAAGAAACGGGCATAGAGCCCGTCTGAGTAGAGAAAAAAAAAAGATTTACATTTGTAATGAAGGCGAGCCACCAAGAGTATTGATATCGACTAAGAGAGCACAAGACGGAGCCCGGCGGAGATTTTTATCTACTCACCGAAATCCTATGATGGCCAACACAATCGATTTGTTATCATTTCTATTTTTCTTCTCTCCCATTTTTCCCTTTCCAAATGCAAATCTTTTCTTTTCCGAGTCGAGATGGAGAAACAAGAAAAAGAAGATAGAAAAAATGTAGGATGTGGGGTCGGGAGGAAAGAGAGAGAAATATGTAGATATATTATATATATATATATAAACATGGTGACCCGAACGTATTGGGTGGTCCACGATACTCATCACGTGATGCGTTCGAATAAAGAAACAAGAAGAAGAAAAAAGGGAAAAAAAGGAACAAGAACCCTCCCCTCTTTTTTGTTGTCAGAGTTGGTTCGACCGGGGGTCCCAGCGATGCGATATATATGGCCGCTCCACAGAGGAAAACATTGACGTTAGGTTTTAGGTTTTAGCGGTCGTCGCGGACCATTCGAATTTCAACGAAAAAGAAAAAAAGAAGAAGAAGAAGAAGAGAAAAGGATCATAATTCAGTAGTACTAGTCGTTGTCGTTGTGTATTTTCTCGGCCTCTCTTTTAAGGAGAGAGAGAGACGCTGGTTATTATATTATTATTGTTGTTGTTGTGTTTGGGTTGTGTTATGTGTGTCGAGCAAAACGATGGGGCTCTTGGGAAAGTGTCCAAGACGACCACCAGAGGGGTCGCTTCTTAATGGTAGGAAATGTCGACCTCGTAAGTTCATGAGAATGACCCGCGCCAACACTATAAACTGCTAGCTGCTAGTCAATTGCGTACGGGAAGCGCCGAATAGCGCCGGGGCTCGTAAGCAGCGTCGGAAACAATAAAGAAGAAGAAGAAAGAAAAGAAAGAAAAGAAAGAAAAAAAAACAACAGAAATGATGGAATAACTCTCTCGACGAAGACGAAATGATGTTGTGAAGACGAAGAGAGCGTGCTCTCTTGCCAAAAGGTCGGCAAGTGGAGGCGAGCGGACGACCCTTAACGTGACCTCTTTCATGCTCTTTTCTTTCTTCCCCCCCCCCCCTTTGCTTCTTCATTCTTTATTTTCTTCTATTGGTGAAAACCCAAAAGGGCGAGAGAAAAAAGTGGCGTGAGATTCTGGAACGGTGTGATTTTATTTTCTGTTTTCGTTCCCGGGAAACTCATTTCAAATTGAGAGCGAAGACATACAATTCGGAGCTGACCTCTCTTCAATCTTCCCCCCCCCCCCCCCTTTCTAATCATCTTTAAGACCTATTGATTTCTATTTTTGGCAAGGCTTGGGAACCAGCAGTCTTATTTTCTCAAAGGGCACTGCCGGCACTTGTTCCGTGAGTTTTGGTTCGGCGATTCGGTTGTGGCGAGTTGATGGCGCGCATGTTTCATTTCTCGCAAGCGCAAAACAGAAAATAAATGAGTTCGATGCATAAAAGGGAACGTAGAAGAAATGAAATTGGAATTGAAATAAGTGACGGCCAAAAAATAAAAAATAAAAGGGAACAAACACGGAACGTGTAGAAGGAAATAAAAATGGAATGAACCCTGACAAAAGGGTCAGTTCCGGTGCCCATCACCATCCATTTCCGCTCGACACAAAAACCAATATCGAATGAATCAGATGCGGGACAGGCGGTAGTAGAGAACTCATTATTCCTCTTGGTGCGGGCAAAGACTAGACGACACAACCCGGCACACATTCGCTGTACAGTAAAAAAAATAAAGAAAAAAAATACAAATACAAAGAGAGGGACAGCGGAGAGAAAAAGAATGGGAAGAAGAAAAAAAGTGAAGGAAGGGTAGGTGGGAAAATAACAAGAGGGGCTAAACACCTGCGCCACCGTTGATTATTTATTAGCCCTGATGTTTGTTGCACTACGAGGCGTTATTGGAGGTGAATACCCACCGGCCAAATTTTTCTTTTTAAAAAAGAAAAAGAAAAAATTCAATGAGTACCCCGTATCTGCTGTACTGCCACAAGGAAGAGATTAGCAGACGACGTCAAATGGAAAATTGGAAGTTATAACTGGGAATGAAGTGATTGATAATGTGTAACGTATATTCATGAACTAATAAAATATAGGATTGACAACTGGACAAAACAGACCAGCCCATCTGTGTGTCGACAAACAATTGCTTTCTCTGTGCGTACACGGCATGTGTGTTGTTTTGTATGTGAGTTGTATAAGGCGAAAAGCAGCAACGTGACGGCGACTCGGATTGTCGATACGGCGAAACATTTCCAAAGGGTCTGTGACCACAATTTGGGAAACGGCTAAACTGACGTCACGTGCTTGTCTTTCCTTACATCGACACCTTTAAGACGTAACCGAAGACGGGAAAGGAGGGGGGATTTTGTGGGTTAGAAAATCTTTCGGCGCAAATGACGATGATTGATGAATCTTCTCTGCCACTTTGCCCTTCGGAAGAAAACAATTGAAACGCGGGGGAGTGTATAATTGATGAGCTTGAGCTTTGTGTACGTTCGTCTACCGTGTTCGTTTTCCCATCACCAAAGAGCCGCGACCGACTAGCTGGATCCACCAAATTCTCTATTTTCTCCGTCTCTTGTCCTCGTGGATCGTCCCATTCCCAACATCAAAAGAGTGACCGGCAGGGTGTACTCACAAGCGGACCTATCTGACGTCATAAATGGCGCAAAAGAGATTGGGGGGCGATCGCACAGACTTTGAGGGGAATCTCAAAAGAATTCAAAAACCTCGGATGATGGACACGGAAGGTTGGAAGGAAATCACAGGATAGTAGGACGCAGGAGTGGACACCTGTCACACTGAGATGTCAATGCAATAGCTTTTAGCGGCCCGGCTCTATGTATTACCTTGACTGTCTGTCAAGCCGATGACTGTAAGTCTCAATAAGTGCTGCAAAAAGATCGAAAGAACTTTCAATTCGTACGGGATTGTCAAGTAGACAAATAACGTCGACTATTACATCGACTATTTTCGTTTATTTTCCGCTTCCTTCTTTCGAAAGAAAACGAACGCCATAGCTTGAGAGAACACACAGTGGGTAGCGCTACAAATAGGCAAGACACGAACGACGAATTGCCGGTTCTCATAAAGCGATAAGAGATTTTCCAGCAACAACAAAAAGGGAAGAAGAAATCCTTTCGATTGGTGGTAACTCAAAGCGAAGCCGTTACTCTTACAACAAGAAAGAAAAAGAAAAGCCCCGAAATATATAAGTCAATAATAAATAAACAAATAATCCCACAAGAAGTCGAATCCTGTCATGGTCATCTTCTTATCTGCCCAGATTATCATGGCCGGTCAAACCTTCTTCTTCTTCTTCTTCTTGGTTGCCCCCCTCTCTGGCGGTCTCACGGGCTGACCAATGTGACCATTCTTTGCGTCTCTCTTTGTCGCCCTCCAGATTTTTATGTCTTTCTTTTTTGTATAACGACAATCGCCGTCACCGACTCACCGAGCCTTGAACTCTCTCACGCTCTCCCCGACTCGCCAGTCGCCCTCAGACTCTCCCCCAACAAACCGCCATCATCTTTTTCTCTCGATTCTGACGTGGCGGCGAAACCGAATAAACTGGCCCCGACTGTGGAAGAATGTTGTATTATCGTTGCATGCTGCGTTTTGAATGAATGAAAAGAAAATCATCCCAGGATGGCGTATAGGGAGGAGGAAAAGGAGGAGGAAAGAAGAAAAAAGAGAATCACAGAGGGGCGATTTCTGGACGTCTCGTGGACCCGGCGCGCGAGCCCGTTATTGATGGATGACGAGCGAGTCGTCCGGCTGCCCAAGGGTCACTCTCTCGAAGGTCTTCGCTCTTCAATTGTGAACGCCCCAACAACAACACACACACACAGACCAGTAACAAAAAAAAAAAAATCGATGTAGAATAAATCAAAAGGTAGGCAAAAGAGGGGAGCAATGAAAAGTGAAAACGGACCCGGTAAACAACCATTCATTCTCCTTTTTTTCTCGCATCCGCAGAGTCTCCGTGTTGCTTTCCTTTGGCCATCACTGTGCCGAATAACGTCCACAGCTATGACTGCTATTTTTTTTTTCTTCTCTGGCCCCTCTTCAAATCAAAACACATTTCGATACACGAACAGAGAAGATCCATTGTCCAAGTGTTTGCTGCCTTCCGCGGTAGAGTGAATGAGAAGGGGGGGGAAAAAACAACAAGAAAGATTTTGTTTTTCGCTCGTATACGCTCGCAACTTGGCAAAATCATGAACGACCAAACTATACAGTATACTCTGTGGACCTATGCTGTTCTCCCCCCACTATTTCATTGTGAAACGGGGTTTGGCCGTGTTGTGTGAGTGTTGTTCACCAAGTTGACCGCCCATTCACTCGCCCACAGGGTTGTTTTGACCGAAAATAGCCATAGAGACGCGCACGACAGGACACGGCCATCCTTGTCATCTGTTCCCGTTTTTTTTTTCTCTCTCCCTTTTTTTGTCGTTTTCTCTCCAAAAATACGCCGAACAAAACGCCCGAAATCCCAACAAGATTGGCAACGAATCAACTCGGCCGAGTTGATTAGCCGTAACAGACAAAAGAATAATTCTTTTTTTCTTCTTCTTCTTCTTTATATCTTCAACTGTTTCTTCCTCTTCGACAAGTTGAGAGGGTCGCAAAAATCAAGAGTCCGAAAAAGAAGAAAGAGAAAAAAAGAGGGGACGGCGAAATTGAAAGCGACGTCTCCGACGCGACACCAGCGACGCCGTCAACTTCCTTTAATTCTTGTTCCATTCTCTCCGACTCAATTCTCGGTGTCTTTTCGTTTTGTTGTTCAAGGCCCGGTCGGAATTTGTTTCTCAAACTCCTTTTTCTCACTGTCTCTCTTGTCTTATTTTCATTTCTTGGCTTTTCGGTGGAAGAGGGGGAAAAGTTCAGGTTCGAGACATTTAAATTTAGATAACAGAAAGAGCGAGAGACAGTGAGAGAGAGACTGAGAGATGGAAAAGAGGGGGGAGACCAAAACAAAAAGAAAAACTGAAGGGTAACCAAAAAGAAAGAACCCAAAAGGAATACACCGAGGAGGAAGAAAAGACAGAGAGTTAAGACCAGTCGAGTTTGTCTGGACAGTCGACGATCCAATTTCTCATCTAAAAGCCATTCCCCCCTTTCCAAAAACTGCATCTGTCTGATTACTCAAATTGCATTGAAACAACAGCAGCAAAACTGTCCAATTTGTTGGCGATTCATTATTTCAAAATATTCATCCATCCCTGTGTGTCACGTAAATGTGTAACAATAACTTGACAGCATGCGCGAGCTGGCGCATGCGTCAGTTGACGTCGGTCCGGCACTGACCATTCGCTGGACGACGGGCCTAACACTTGGCCGTTCGGACAAATGAAAGAAAAAAAAAGGAAGGGGGGAAGGGATGAAAGTAATAGAAATGGTCGCGGACGGAGTTGTCGTCAGAGAAAACAGACTCGGAGCAGCGGAAGGGCAAGACATGCGCCCTAGGAACGAATTTTTTCCCGTGGATGGCGCGCGCAGCCTATCCTGCCTACTCCCGTCACTCGAAAGAACGGCACCGAGGCAAACACACGACGCCAAATACAAGATGGACAACAAACAAAATAACAATCCAAGAGCCCTTGGATTGAAGAATTGCGATTCGTCGCTAACGGTCAACAAGATGGCGGTCAACAAGACGATTGAGAGAGGAAGGCTTATTTAAAAAAAAAAGATGAAATTGACCAATCAAATGGATCTTACCTTGAGCGATTCGCATGGCGGGCATCTTAATCCTCATGGCGGACGATTTGAAACAATCAACAACTCGATACAAAAAAATCAAGCGACTGCGTCGAAATGGATTGGCTTAATCGCCCCGATGATCCGGATAAACGATCCAAGAAGATGACCGCGCCGGTATTACGGGACGCGCACGGAATCCCCTCGTCGGATAACCGAATTTTAAAAAACAAACAAAAATGAAACGAAAACGAAGTTGGGCGAAACTGGGCGAAGTGATGACACTGTTCAACGCAAACACCACACGAGGATCATCGTTGTTGTTGTAGAGTTTTGTCTAGCCGTCACCAACTTTCTTGATCTGTGTTGTTGTTTTCTCTGTCCGGCTTCTCTTGTTCTTGTTGGTGTGGCGAGCAAATCAAGAGCGACACCGACGAGCGACCGCACTGTCACCGTGATTGTTTCCTTTCGTCGACTGAGCGTCGGGTTGGCTCGTGACGGTTCTTTCTGTTAATCAGCACTTGTGACCAGTTTAGTTAGGAAACGGCTGGCTTCCGAGCGGATGAGAACTCAACATTCAAACCCACTAGCCGAAAAAAAGAGAGAAAAGCACCGGTCGCGTCACTAGCAGCAATGGCGACGACAGTCAAAAGACATGAGTTATATTGTTGATGTTTGATCGAGAAAAAAAAAGACGTGTGTTGTGAACGGTGCGCGTCCGACTGTGTGGCAGCTTGTGAAAAGTTTAGATGCGCTAATGTCTATCCACGGGGAGCGAGAACGAGCGACTTGCGCTCCGGACGGTGACCGACACTCGACTGAGGACTCTGAGAGATTGGGAGCCCGTACCGTACACACACACACACACACAGCGCGCCGCCCCGTCAGTCTGCCCCCAACTCACACACACACACAGAGCAGACCACTACTACTAGAAGCGCACGGTGTGTATAGTGAGCCTGTGCCGCGACTCTCTGCGGCCACTCGACGCTCCTACCCAAAAAACGTGAACGGGGTGACGTGATAGAAAAGAAACGAGGGAGAACGAGAGACACGACTCGACTCGACCAAGTCCAGCCCTACGACTGTGCCGCTACGATTGTTTTTTTTCTTCTTCTTCTTCTTCCTCCCTCTTCGCCCTTTTTTTCCTCCCTACCTCCCCCCCCCACCCACCCGACAGAAAAAAAAGGAGGAGGGAAACTCGTGTGTGTCAGTGTGTGCGTATAGACGGTTCCAGCTGCGTCCACTGATGCGTCGTGGACGAAAAATAAGGGAAAGAGAGTTGCGAGGAGGTGGTATTGGGAGGTGGAGGGGGGGGGGGGGTTGTTGTTGGTAGTGGCGGGATACACCAATCTGAACACAGCTTTTTTTTTCTCCTTTTTTTTGTATTTGGGTTTTCCTCCCACCTCCCACGAACTCAACTTGGATCCCGGACGACGTATTTTTTTCTTCTTCTTTTTTCTCTTTTTTCTTTCGCTCGGGAATCGATCGCGGTACCGACACCCTCGGTCGGTTCTTCTTTTTATCGGACCCGTTTGCGTCTGTATAAGTTGGCGGCTATTGGGTCTCGGCGCCCACTCGACACGAACGAGACGTGACGATCGCTGGCCGACGAGGAAAGAAACTCAAAGATGGACAAAAAGAGCATGAATCCAGTACGAGTCGTCGAATGGCGTTAACCCGTTGATTGAATGGGCCTCTTGATTTGGCAAAAGATGGGAAAAAGCCGCCATCAGCCTTGACAGTCAAAAATCTATCGACGTATTTTGGAAATCTTTTAAATTAAAATGAATAAATCGCGAATGGTATTTCGCTTGAGGTATCAGACCTCAGACGTACTACCAGACGTATCGGTGTGTGGGGGCTGGGGGATGGGTGTGATTTTTGGTGACTTTGGGTATATTGAAGTTGGACACGTGTACAGCTAATCGGACACGAGCCGATTGAAATTTGGTAGACCTTTTTTCAAGGTCAGTTCCTACGTCACCTTGCAGCACAACGATCCAAACCTCTCGTTTTCTTTGTGACACAAAGCACAAATGAGTAACCCATCCCTTTTAGGCGCCGTTACTACTGACCAAGGCACGTGTAAAACATGCCAAATCATCAGATCTCCTTCCCTCACTCTTTTGTTAGCTTTTCCAAATTTGCGCTTTTATTTCTATTTTCATTTGCTTTTATCTTACCTTGTCATTTGATTTCATCGTTTCGAGCGATCATTCGATTAATACAATTCGTACCCCATAACCTGCCCTCGAGCGCACATGGGTGATTTTATACGCTACTTTACCATTTGAAATGAATCAAAAGAACTCGACAATTGCAACATGTAAATTACAAGGTCGTTGTTAGGTGATTGAGCGAAAAAATTAATTGGGATCACGTGCAATGGCTGACTTACGTTCGCACTCATCCGGCACGTTTTTGCTGGGCTGCAAATATGCAAAGTTGTTTTAATGATATTTTCAATTGTTTGTTTTAATATTTTTTGCAGGCGTCATTACAAGATAATATTGCTGTTATCTGCGTAGTGGCCGCCGGTATACCGTTGTTCTTCTTGAAGATGGAAGAACGAATGTTAAGTATCCGTCATCGGCCGTGATTGCGATCGTGTTAGAACCATATGGACGCCTAGGTATGGGGGATCATTGCCAGTGTTGACTTCGGTCAACACAACACCCACGACTGTTGTAACTGTACTGTGCACAAACATCTTTATGACCGAGCCACGCATTTCTCTCTGACCCTTCTTCCTTTTACCGAGATAGGCTAATTAATTTTTTGAAGTCGTGAAATGCTCGTTTTGATATTTCTCATCACTATACCCACATCGGAGAATCTGACAAAGAAATTGAACAGATTAATCATTTCTAAAACTAAAAATAAATAAAATCAGATAAAAATAAAAGTGGTCAGAAAATTAAGTGGGTTGGAGGTGAAAGCGCACCCTGTCGCCAGCAGTCCTTCATGGTGGCACTGGAAATCATCTCAAATCAAAAAATGCGATTATCGTTTTTTGATTTCCCTTGAAAAAAAAAAAAAAAAAAAAAAAAAGAAAAAACAAGCGATGAGTCGTCCTTTCTTTCGGTGAACGTGCGAAATGGGAAGCGATGGACGTTTTTCTGATGATGGCGGAGCAAGGTTCTTTCTAATTGGATCGCTGAAGAGCCCAACTTCAGCCAGACGCCCAAAAAGGACAACAACAAAGAACAAAAAAATGGAATTCAAGGCACACACACACACATTCAAAAATGGGTAGTTAGAGAGAAAACAATCGACTTTGATGGAGAAAATCAAACGTCGTCGCCAGTGGGGCCGACAGGCAGCCGAATTCCAATTAATGGCTCGCCACACAGAAAAAAAAAAGCAATCAATAGGATCGACTATATTTATGTTGATTGGGTGTTCAGCATCGGCCATTTCCACTGCAGAATATCCCCCCGACGTAATAATCGCTCAGTTAACTACCTTTGTGGGGCGACGTTCCAGTCGTCGGTTCTTCCTCGTCCGAAAGAGGTTGTCGGCCTTGTCGACCGATCGCCTCCTTATCTGATGGCCACCATCCCGCTCACCCGATCCCCCCAGCGACGCAACATCAGCAGCCCCTGTAGAACGCGAGTTTTGATCTGATGCAACCATTAGATATCTTCAACTCCTCGTCGCCCTTATATTATACATACGGAGTTAGTGTATGCTCGACAATCACGGGAAAATATTCACTAAACACACACACACATCCATCGTTATTTTGTTGGTGTCCCCAGTTTGTGGTTTCTATAACTAACCGAGCGTATGTCTATCACTGGGAAATCGATCTTTTGTACAATTTTTTTTCCCCCTTGCGTATGTGCTTCAACTGTTTGACGGTGCTCATCATTATTTGCTTAGAAACCTTTGACGTAGCCCTGCCGAATGGCTACAACAAAATAAAAAAGAGACTACTACCAAATCAGATTTGTTTGTCCACCCTCATCTGGGGGTATTGTCGATTCTATTCAGCATTTTATATATGTAAACAAGTAGTATATACCGTATGATGCAGTCGTATTGCTTTGAGTCTATTTTTTGTGTGCGCTTCTTTTTATATGAAGACATTCAGTTGGATTTTTGTGTTCATTACTATTATTTCTCTTTTTTTTTTGCAGCCGTTTCCCGAGTTTTTTGGCACTGAGTCGTAGGTACTCCCTACGATTCTTGATGTGATTCACGATAAAAATTTGTTCTCTGCATTTCCCCTCGATTGAAAGGTCGTCAAGACCCCAAATCGCATTGTCCAACACCTTCGTTATACGCAGAATGAATATTGCCCGGCGATGGGCTAGAGCGATTGACAATACCATGGACTCTTAGCTACAGAAGACACTGCATGTATAGCATGTGTAGGGAATTGGGGGAGACCATAAGAGGGATACGGTGGCAGCACCAGTTGGTTTATACAATGGTGGTACTACTATACAGGTCCCGGCGATCCAATCAGTTATCTATACTGTTTTGTATATTTTTTTATTTATTTATTTATTTAAGAAATTATTCAAGTTTTTATTTATTATCATTTAGGTATTTTTTTTTTCATACAAAGATACTTTGATGTGTGGAGGACTTCTAAAATAAAAAAAATAAAAACGTTTCCAGTTCTCGATACAGGCGTGAACGACGACTGAACATGAAACGTATGGAACAAAAAAGTGCTTCCCGGATGAAGTCTGGGCGTTTTCACATCTTCCTTTTTTAAAAAAGGAAAAGGAAAACAAGTAGACGCAACACTTTAAGTAGAAGATGGCGGTCGGCAGACAGCATCGTCTCATGGAGAACTGTGAGATTTTTTCGCAACTTTTCCTTAAAGGGGACAAGGGAGGGATACTTTCTTCCCTTTTCCGGCAGAGAGAGAGAGAGAGAGAGAAAGAGCCTAAAAGTGAGTACTACATGGGAGGAAGAATATTATATTTATAAAAAAAAAAAGAGAAAAAAAGAAGCCCGCCACTGGATATCTTACGTGAAAGATTGGTCCAACCGTAACTGACAGACCCCTCTTTTTCCGTCTGTGCATGTGTGTATGTATGTATATATATATACGTATATGTATAAGGACGTATAAAGGCCAAGGGAGAGACCGTTGGAATGGTCTGAAAGATAACACCGCCACCTTTTTTTTTTTCTTGAGCTGCTTCCTCATACTTTTTCCAAAGCTTCTTACAACTTGGGTGTAGTTTTTTTTTATACATACACATGGATATATTATTATAGGGAATTTGTCGGATTCTAGTTTTTATAAAAAACCAAAAAAAAAAAAAAGAAAAAAGAGAGAGGAGAACATTAGGAATTCAATTTCAAAAGTCCACGTGTTGACCGTTGAGTTCGCCCTTGCATCCAAAATCTCCCACACAACCTCCCTCAACATTTTAGACATAAATCGGTTCTCCTCAATGAGAAAAGCGGAAGTATCTGCTCACCATGCCGTTGCGTCATTTAAACAATCTAACATCTGATACGGTCAGCCCCAAAATTGAACATTACGGGACAAATGCTCCATACTGTCCATACCGGTACTGTCTTTCCGTGTCTTTCGTATTTTTTGGGTGGTTTGATTTTCATTTGAAAATTATTGTCCGTGTTGCGCAAGCCCATTTGAATATTTTGCCCCGTAAGTCCCTCCCTGCCGTGTGCCCTACGGCTCAACCACCTGGAAACCGTGTCCGATTCACTCGACTGAAAACAATTAAAGGATTTAAAACAAATAAAGCCATTCCCCGGTTAGTTATAAAAAGGTCGCACCGAAAAGAAGTCCTCTGCAGCAGCTACACCTGGCAAAAGGTGTTGTCTCACACTGCAACATTGGGGGGGACTACCTGCTGGGGCGGTCGGGAGTGTCGCCCGTCGTGGCCGTCAACCTGCTGTACCTTCTTCGTTACCGTTGCCAATCTACGTGATGCGATGTGCCGAAGAGAAAAAGAGCAACGGCCCCGCCCATCCGTTTGTTTCGACGGCAGCAGCAACGCGCGGCGCGCAAGTATCAACAACATTAGAAGAAGAAGAAGAAGAAGAAGAAGAAAAAGAGAACAACAACAACAAGGAGAGACTTTGCTCCGCATCATACTCGACCTGTCGATGTGTGTTTGTGTCTGTTAGTCTACTCTGTCATGTACGTGCGTGCGTGTATGCATGTCTCGTCTCGTTCACGTCCTCTCCGCATTGTTTTCTCTCCTTTCTTTGAAATGAAGAAAACAACAACCTAAAAAACTGCATGAAAAACCGGAACGCAAGGGAAACACAACAAACATAAAATCGAATAAGACACACACACACACAGGCAGGCAGACAAAGACGAGACGCGTCACAGGCGGCCATGCATGAAGAATCGGCAAGACAATATACTTTCGGGAGTGCTGATGGCGAAGACTTTGCTGGGCTCGGCTGGTGTTTGTCTGTTGTTTGAATTGTTCCTCAGGTTCACCACTCTAGGCCTGACAAAAAAAAGAATAAGAAAAAACACACGTACAAGTGTATCGACGGGTTGGGTCCGACCAAGATCCGGCCAAATAACAACAGCCCCTCCTCCGTTGCGGGACTAAAACTTGGGGGGGACTCGCCCAGGATCTTCGGATGTGCACCGTTATAATCGGAGAGGTTTCGATTTGAGGCCATCCATGTCGCAAGCCGCCTCTTCTGGTACATCCCCTGGTAACAGTTCATCCGGTTTCGCCATTCACGAGCACTCATCCAATCGTGACTCGGCTGACTCGAAAAACAAAAACAAAAAATCTCAAAATGTTTCATGGCTGCCATTTTCTATTTGGCTCTCCGCATGGCTGATACCATCGGGATAAATGGGCAACAAGTCAACAAAACAATCGCCAATCTACGACTACTTGCACAAGTTAACGGTGACTTGGGAGAAACAATCCGTTGTTTGTTTGTTTGTTTGGTTATTTCAGTTTCGAATGTCACAGATATAGATATAGCCGTACTGCTGTTTGCAATGCTGGGAATTAATGGAATCGGTAGCGATGATAACTTGCATATAATCAGGGAATCCGAATGTCCATCTTAATTCTTGGCATTTTCTTCGGCCATTGGTGAGAGCGACCGGGAGTCCGACAGATTCAGTTTTGATGGCCCACAGGAAGTGACGGCTGAATGTCAACATTGTCGAGATGATATAAGAAAAACCGGAATCCGATGGAGAACACGCGCACAAGGAAAGAAATCAAACCCGATTCACTTATCGGGAATGCCTATCGTCGGCTCACTCCAGCAGCTCTCTGGAGCATTTCCATGTTCCTTATAAATGAAACATTTGGTTGGTTCTTTGCCTATTTTCCTTTATCAAATTAATTTTTTTTTTTTTCAGACGAAGGCTAGTGTTTGTAATTGCGTGGAATTGAAGGGATGCAGCTGGCGGGGAAATCAATGAACAATCACCGAAACGGAATGAAAGCGACGCAAAGGCCGAAGAATGAAATGAAAGAAGAAGAAAAAAAAAAGAACAAGAAATAGAAAAAACTTTGAATGGATTCGACCTCTGATCCCGCCCTCGTCTATTCCTCAGAAAAAGGAAAAAGAAAGAATAAGGCAGAGGGGAAACTCCAGTAAAATTGTGAAGAAGACGTCGAAGAGATAACCGTGTGTTCCACGCAAGACGTCAACTTGCTCTCTCCATTGCCTCCTCTCGTTCCTCTATATTTCTCATGAATTTTTTTTTTCTTTTCATTCTCCTTGCGTCTAGTGTCGTGATCGGCCAGGCAGAGTCCACGAGATGTCTTTCGTCATGTACGACCGAGCTAACACCATATGGGACACCATCTTGAAACCACTATACTTGCATGTCTACCCAATATCCCACATATCTTTCATACCTCTACTTTCTACCGGGGCCGGGGTCCCCCATCTCTCTCTCTCTCTCTCTATTCCCTCCATCGCCCTCTCTCATTACCTCCTCTTTTAACTCACACTCTCCCGCTCGTTGCTATATACCCCCACAGCCCCATTCTCTCCGTTTATGAAAACCGAGGAGACCTTTTACTTACGTGCATGGGTCAGTGACTTTTTCAGGCTTTGGCGCTGCACGGGGGAGGAAAATTTGATCACCTACATATAGGGTTAAATAGTATACCGAGCCAGTGGGTGAAATATAACCAAGAGGCTTTTTTCAGCTTCTTATGTATCTAAACATGTATGTACGGTAATACAAGTCAGAGTTTGGCTGTTTTCTTCTGTGGCTTTCGGAAAACAACGAAAACAAAAAATGAGATTCGGCGGAACGTGACCAGCAAACTAAAAAAAAAGAAAAAAAAATGCGGCTCGTGAAACCAGCAAGTAAAAGACAACGGTGAGAGCGAACGAGAGATGCATAGAGTCATAGCGAGGGAAAAAATCAGAACCGCGAGGCGAAGACAGCTAGGGAAAAAGAAACGAAACGACATCCGGTCGCTTGGCCGCCACCTTTGACCTCTCATCCCCACTCGAAAATAAAGAAGAAGGATCGAGACAAGAAAGTCAAAAAGGAACGAGAGGCCGCCCTCCCTCATAACAAGAGAAGAAGAAGAAAAAAATAACTTCCCATCAAAAAGTTGTTCTCAACATTCTCTTTCGTCCCAGTCGTCAAATCTCTTCTTCTTTAGCCTACAGGCAATGACCCACCACCATAGAGTATAGACAGTAAGTATATCGTAGTCATTTGAATCCACACACACAAGTGCCTACCTGTGTGGCTGGGACTCCGTAGGTGATCATCATTGTCGTCATACGTTGTCATTCGGCCGAGGTCGCCATGGCTAATTCAGAAATGCAGGAAGAAATACGTACGTAAAAACAACGCTGAGTAGTTTTTATAACATTCATTAGAATCTATACGTTCTTGTTTATTTACCTTTGCTCAACTGTTGTTTAAATTCTTTCAAAAATATTCTTTCGAGGCGACAAATTCGGGTCGGAGTGCAGCTCTGTGAGACTGTGCCCTTATTGCGCGACCATTTTACAAAGTTGGCTATAACCTCAACCGACCGGAAAACACACGCAAGTGTAAAACAATAAAGAGCGCGCGCTAACACTCGATCGTTCGCCGGCCGCTTTTTCAAACAAACTTGCGTCGACGACCAATTTGGAATAAAAAAATCGAATGGGGGCTGCAGAGCCGAGCTCCTGGTGTGGTTCTTATCGCCTCTTTTGGTTTCTTCTTATAGCCTTATTATTATTCCGAGGGTATGTACGAAAAGGGGTTCGTCTTGAGGTCATTCTCCAAGTGGAACGGACGACGACCAGAAAAGAAAAAGAAAACAAAAATAAGACAAAAATGAACCATCACCGCGCCCTATAGTCCTCCTTATTCTTTTTTTTTCTTGAGGTCCATTGTGAGAAAAGAATCGCTTTAATATGGTAGAGCACACAGGTGAGGTCAGCGCAGTCAGGACGCCATTAGCTGCGTTTCATCCATCCATTGTATAGTTCTTTCTCTCTTCCTTTCTGTGATTGTTTGAAGCCATTGGATGGGGGGGATGTGCTCACGACTCTTGTGTGTTGGATGTTTTAATGACTGACCCTCGATACCACCTCTTACACGCATCTTCTGTCTGCCTGAGAACTCTCACACACAACCGGCGAAGAAAAACGCAAACAAAAACAAAAAAAGAGAAGAAGAAGAAGAAGGAAAAAAAATAATAAAATAAAAAAAGGCTGATAATAATGATAATAATAAAAAGAAGAAAAACTGCCGCATCCTTGTCCATAGATAAGGTAGCCGTCAGCCCGCGGTCATCTCCGCTTTGAAGAATACAGGCTAACTACGAAGCATTAGCGCTACCATATATCCTAGTGTGAGTTAACATCTTCTAATCATCTCGCCAATGACTATACGGCAGAAGCAATGAAGAAAACGGACAACCAAATTACATCAACACAAAAAGAGTGAAAGAGAGAGAGAGAGAAAAAAACGTCTGTCCGTTGCGTATACATTGAATAGCGCTCACACACACACATGGATGGATGTGGCAATCATGGCGCACCGGTCGATGAGTCGTTGAATCAGTTATATGTACCCCTGAGAGGAATCAGAGTCGATGGCGATAAGAAAGGCAGATGGTACGATGATATATAACAAGCAAGCAAGCAAGCCAAAAAAAATAGCTAGAAGAGAACCCGACGTTCTATAGCAATAGGAACGCAGAGCTGGCGAAGGGGGCGTTCCGTGTTTTTCTACTAAGGTCAGTCAGGGGGGTCACCGTTCTCCATAGGTGGGATGGACAGAACCCCCTCCCGACGCGCCAGGATAACATGACGGATGACTTTGTATCTCTCTCTTCGTTCTCTCTCTTTCTT
Organism: Daphnia pulicaria; assembly: GCF_021234035.1. Lineage (NCBI taxonomy): Eukaryota > Metazoa > Arthropoda > Branchiopoda > Diplostraca > Daphniidae > Daphnia > Daphnia pulicaria. The sequence continues at coordinate 8,440,980 of NC_060918.1, read as the reverse complement.
GTCCGATGAATTTCTTTTTTCCCCCTCTTTTCTTTGGGAGGGAGGGGGGCAGAGATTCGGGACCTTGGTTACGTCAAGGAAAAACAGCCAAAGAGGAACAGAGAACACGTACCGTCGTACCGTACAGACCCCGTGGATAACTGATAGCGTTCCGTGTGGCCGCATATTCCCATGGCTGTTATTTTGTTGTTGTTGTTGTGATTTTCCTCTTTTCCGTCAAAGATTTAGTCAAATTCAGACTCGGTGCAGCGGATAGTAGAGGACACAATCGCTTTTTAACTGACGTCAAAGTTCATCCAAGTTTATACTTGTCAATTTTTCATTTCTTCCCTTCCAATTCTCTTCGATTCTGTCGCCATTGCATTGAGATGTCCACGGCTTCACGCGCACCTAGAATTCCAGCCGACATTCCTCCGGCTTCATCCACATCAATGCGTCTCTTTCACTATAGCCTCCCCCCCCCCCCCTCCTTTCTCCTCCTCCTCGATCTGGGCATAATTTGGTCACGTCTCACACTGTGCCGTTTGAGATTTGACTATGACGAAATGATCAAACACAAATCGACTCTCCAAATCGACTCTCCAACTTGACCAACTTTATGGCTTCAATATTTCTTGGCGGTCATCCCGTGATCATGTTTCCAATACAATTCAACTCGATGATGATTGCTTGTGTTGTAGAAGAGCATTTTTTTTATAATTTAAAAAAACAGAGCCAACAAAACAGTCGGCCGGGATAACCAATTAAACGTTACTTTGTCGGTCTGCGATCACGAAATCAATTGCTTTGTTCTGTTATTGAGAAGGGAGTCCATTCGATAATAAAAAGAGCGACGCTCAAAAGTCGTGAATCGAGTAACTCCCCACGTGCGTCTCCGTGTTTTTTTTGTTTTTTTGTAGAGGCGGGCAATTCACGAGGCAATTCATTAGGACCGATCTCGGGCTGATGGTCGTTCAAACTTGGGGCCGGTTCGATTCCCTTGTAATATGGGTGTGAATTTTCTGATTCAATCGGCCCGTCCCGTTCCTGGCCAAAGTAATCGGCGATGGTATCATCGCTACGAGATTATTGTTTGCAAGTTGTCTTCGTGATTCCAAAAAGAGACCGATTCAACTCATCAGTCACGTTGGAGAGGTGAAACATTCACGGACGGAGCCTGGGAGCCGGACCGGAGAGAAATTCGATCACGCCGCCGTTTGCAGCAGCAGCAGCACAGCCATGGAGAAAAACGGTGATGGCACTGCTCGTAGAGGTGAAACAGGGTCAGCAGCTGCACTGCACAAACGCAAAAACACAAAGAAGAGCACAAGAAAAAAAAAACATGCAGAAAGAGAGAGAGAGAAAAAAAGAGAAGAAAATGAATCCGTTTTGAATGAGATAGACAGAAAACGCCAACATGTGCAGCAGGTCATATTCGAGTCTCTTGCCTAGGCGCTCCCATGAACCGCGCGCCACATTTCTCACCACGGTTTTTTTTTTCTTCAAATATTTTTCATTCCCCTAATGTGTTATGTGTACAAGTCCACCCTCATTCATCTTACCATAAGGGGAGGGGGGGGGCCGTACATAAGGTACGGTTCCGTGATGGCAATGATAGCATTCTTTCGAGCTGCGCACAGCAGTTGCTTGTTGGTTGCAATATAGGTGCAATATAGTAGGATACGGGATATGATTGTTGCTGCTGTTATTTTGTTTTGGTGTCGAGAGCGACAAAAGAAAACCGAGAGATGACCCCTTGGTCAGAGACTCACGACCACCATCTGGCTCCGTGTGGCTCCATCATTTCAAAGACAATATATAACCCACAAAAGAAAAGATATAGAGAGATTCATTCGGTAGGAGAAGGGGATAAATGATGACGGCGGTGGTGGTAGTGCAGCCCAAAAGGCAAAAGCAGAGCGCGGAGGAGCGAGGTGAGCCTTTTCTCGCGGGGTTGATATGCCCTCATGCAATGTGTGAGATTCTCTCACGAGCCGATTCACAGAATATGTAACCCAGGAGTTACTAGTATCGTCGTCGTTCGTCTGCACTCTGCATCCATATTTCGTTGTTGTTATTAAAGGGCATCGGGCGGGAAAAAGGGCCAGGGGAAAACGGGGGGCTTCGATGCTCATTAAAGTTCGGCGGGAGATTCAAAAGGTCACTCGCTGTTGTAGACTCTCCCACAGCAGTTGAGCCTGCCTGCCAGCCAGTCTCAGGAGTGTTTAGTGACCTCTTCAACCTCTTTTCTCTCTCCTCGCCTGAGCGTTTCCGAAACGGAACGCACGTCCTTGTCTCTGTGTGCGCAGCTTATAGAGACTAGCTAGTATATAGACGACCGAGTGTGTGTGTGTGTGTGTGTATACAATCGGAGTCGAGAAAACGACCCAAACCCGCGATTATGTCTCTCATCTGTTCCGAAAAAAGTCGAGACCGCGAGCGACTTTAATGGAAGACTCTCCTGGTGTATGCGCGTTGACCTCTTGAGAACGAGCCACAGGTCGCGCTGGTTTGATTGTCTTTCAGCCATTCATGTCCTGTCTCTTCTCTCCTCTCTCTTCTCAGAATGTGAGAGAGTCTATATACGATGGAAAAGAAAAAAAAAAGGGATTCAACAATTTCAGGCAAAAGTACCGGGGAAATATATGTGTGGGGGAGAGGCCGGGAGAGAGAGAGAGAGAGAGAGCTGACCCCTCTCACCATCATTCAATGGCACAAGTGAACTCCTCTCCTTGCTCCTCTCTGCTGGCTGCGCTGGCGGCTACTCCCTATGCGCTCCTTCACGGCTACTACTTGATTTCGTGACCACTAAACGCTGCGAGGTAATCACCAGCGGCGCCCTCGATGTTCTCTCTCTCTTTGAGTGTCTCTACGAATCACGAGGCTCAGCCCACCTTAGGCGAGTCGTGGAAGTCGAGAAAAAGGGCCCCGAAAAAACACCAAAACAAAAACAAAACAAAAAAACTTCCCATCGTCGCTCGTCACCCGTCACCTGTAGCTTGTCGACTCATTTCATTCACGACTCGGTCATCATTGCATGGCCCTTCTCTCTCTCTCTCTCTCTTTTTCCCTCGTCTCTTTCCCATTCATTACTATAAATAGGAAGAGTCGCGGCTCATTTTCTTCCTCTCGTTTCGCCTATCCCCGGCTGGCGGTTTGTCTGTTTTCCTCTCGGCTTCTCTCCGGCCCGCTCTCATCATCTTGTAGTCTCGTTCCCAGCCTCGTCACTATTATAACAATGCAAACAAGCCATTCTTGCCCATCTCTATTATCTATCTTGTTTGGTTAATGAGCAGAAGCAAAAACGGAAACCATTTGAGGAGATTTAGACTGGCCCGAGATGACAATGGGAAATCTCTTTCATCTCGAGACTCTTTTTCCCGCGCTCGATGATATTGTCCAGGTCGAAACCGACTACGACTACGAAGAGAATCTCTTTCAGGCGGAGAAGTGGAAGAAGAAACACGCCGAGATGCTTACACTTCATCAACAGGGAACTTTCTTTCGTTCCTCAAACTACCGCATACAGCAGTCTCTCATTAAATCTTGAATAATAAGTTAGCGTTCTTGTTTTTTAGGTTGATATTGCACATTAAAGGAGCTAGCGTGTAATTGACTTTTGTCGACTTTCTCTGGGAATTCGCTACGGCCCAGTTTTTGCAGCCTGCTGCTCCTGATGAACACACACGCACACACAAACAATCAACGGGACGCACCACCACCACCACCCAACAACAAAATAGAAATAAATTAGAAATAGGAAAGAGCTTCTCATTCTATCGACTGTTTGACATGTATAGGATCCGTATCCGGGTCAATATAATGTGACTAAAAAGCTATTAAAAATCGACTCCTTTTTCTTTTTTCTTCTTTTTTCTTTCTTTCTCATCTCATCTCATCCAAGCGCGGCGAAGAGCGATTAAAAACTACGCGGTGTGATCGCATCGCGCATCTTGGAAAAAGCCACGAATTCACAACGCAAAAGAACTGCGCTAGAGGCGGGTCATTAAGCCCTTTATTTGGCATTTGATTGATTCGATCCGATTCGGACTAATTGGAGAGCGAAGGTATCGGATGAAAGGGACGCGCTTATATATATTCTCTCACTGGCGAGCGAGAGAAAACTGGAGAATAAGACAGAGAGAAGAGGGAGGAGAATATAGGCAGTCTGACAGACAGTGGAGATAGACCGGTAGATACAGCGGGGGTTGTCTCTTTCCCATATTTCCCCGCTGATCACGGGGGCCATAGAGTCGACCGAAAAGCAAAAAAGAGGTTGGCCCTGGCCGTTTGCCGGGAATCGTCCATCATTTATGAAATGATTGCCTCTCTTCTCAAACGGCGTTATGATAGAATACGCAGACGAGAAAGAACGCCGCACTGCCATCGCCCAGCAGCGGACATGCCTCTTCGATATTTCCTCTCTCTCTCTCTCCTTCTATTTCGTAATCTCGTCCCTTATATTTCTGGTATTTAAATAAAGCCACGATTGGCCGTCCGAGATTTCGATCTCTCTTTCTATCTCTTTTTTTTTTTCTTCTTCTGTAATTACAGAGGATAAAAGATTGAAAGAGAGAGGCCAGAATAAGAGGAAAGAGTAGGCAGACGAGGTACAGTACACTGCTGTATATGTGCGCAGCGAGCGAGGAGAGAGAGAGATGGCAATGCGTGCATAATTATCGGTCAGGAATAGTTCCACGACGTTGTTATACAAAGTTCCACGAGGAAGAGATCTCAACACACACCGAAGGCTATATACGTACACTATGCGGTAAAACGTGCGGGCGATATTATATGCAGCACCGCTTCGTCTAAGTCCGGATGACCGTTCCGTATACGAATTACAGAACCTTGTTATTAATATGATTATTTCTTTGATCGTGAACATGCATCTATCTCATGTCAGATTCCATGCAAAGAGACCACTTTCGACGTGGCATACTTGTTTTGGCGTGAACCCCCTCTCTCACTCCTCTCACTCCCAGCTGATGGATCTTTTGCTGTTTTGTGTTTCCCATCCTCTTTGCTGTAGCGTATATTCTCCGACTGTCTGTCGGGATATTATTCGGCTGTAGCGTTTCACGTTTTTTTGAATACACAGAAAAATACGTAAGCCATTTTCTGCCTTCGCGTCGTTTTCCCCTCGACATCAATCAGTAGGTTAAGGAGTGAGGATGTTCAAAGAACTTGTGTCATTATTTTATCCCGGACCAAGATCTTAACATACACAATGAAGATCGTTTATCTCGACATTTGCATGTGGTTTTAATTGTCAAGTTCGAATGGTCATATATACATACCCGAGATATCATGGCCGGCATACTTGGAATTTTAGGAAGATACTAATAGTAGTATATTATATTCGCTGTAAAACAGCATGCAAGACCCTGCGACTGAAAAAGAAAAGTCTGTCACGGCTATCTACCGCATCAAACACACCTTTTGGACAATAACAACTTTTAAAAAAGAAGAAGAAGAAGAAGATGAAAAAATCAAACAAAAAATCCGTAACAGCCGAGTGTACATAATAACGGATTTCTATGTAGCGGCCCCTCTCCGGAGCGCCCCCAACATCGGATCGGATTACCTGCCGATGTTAACGACACGCCGATTTGTGCAGGGCCAAGCGAGTCAGAGAGCCTCTCTCATAGACACTGGCGAGGGGATAATCCATCACTGTCGGCTCGTTAAAGAGCGCGCGGATCTTTGGAACATTAGCGCGATGATGTCACCTGTTGTCTGTCTAGTGGGCGCTATGCAGTGTAGATGCGCTGCCCGTCCTCTATATGCAGTCATTCCCATCAAGGAATAATGCTCACCTCCTTCAGTTCTTTTCCCCCCTGCGTTACATTCTTTTCGTATTACGAGAAGCCACGATTCAATCTTTTGGGGTTCTCTCTCTCTCTCTCTCTCTCCTTATTGCTTTTCTCTCTTGCCTCTGTTGCAAGTAAAATTTCGAATGACCAATAACTACTCCTCCCTAAAAGCGTTATTCGGTTTCACACCTTTGAGGGCCCTGACCATGTTCAGTCATGCTTCAGCCCAACTCCCTTTTTGTTTTTCTTCTTCTTCTTATTTCTTTGGATCATCAATCGATGGCTTTTGAAATACAAAAATGTGCCTCAAACTCCGAAGCGCAACCATCTTTCTGTGGTCTTGCCTTATTCTCTCTAACCGTTCATTTGTGTTAAACTACCGACAAATGAATCGTTAGTGCACAGTCCGTACACCGTGGTCGATCTCTCCTCCGTGCATTTCCCAAGGCGATCGGAGCAATATCTTAGGAGAAATTATCTTTCATTTTCTCCTTCCACCGGCAAATCGAATTCATCGGCCTTTCCTCCAGCCTGCATCGTCCCTTGGCTAGCTGTTCAATTTATAGGACTTCATAGGATATTTTGTTTTTCTCCATTTCATTTTACATCGTTTGATTGTTTTTAATTTGGTTCCTTATTTTATTTCCCCGATTTTCTATAGACGAAGAGAAATAAAAAATCTCTGACAGATGTATGAGCAACACCCATGTTGTCCGCCCCTAGCCGGGCTCTTCTACCGCAGTCTTGACCTTAATTGATGCCTGAATGGCCAAGCAGGCGAGTTATATAAGAGTATGTGTGCGGCGAGGAAAAATTCTTTCGCCTCCACTCCAAAACTACACGGAATATTTGTGTTTTTTATTTTCTTTAAATACTGCTGCTGGTCGCCTGCTTGTGAGTTAAGACTAGAAACCCATAAGTATCCAAACGGTGAGGATTTTTCTACCTTTTTTCCCCTCCCACATTTTCGACATTTTCATTGAGTGGGAGACATTGAAGCTGAAACCTGCTCATCTCTTGTATTCCAATCTCCAAGCCTTCGATGTCAATACTGCACATATATGTGTAAGCATAACATACACGGGGCACACACTATATATATTACTCGGATAGGTTGAATATACATGTATGCATTATTACGGCCAGTATATACAGCAAGAGATACGTCGATAGAGAGCGAGAGAGAAGAGAAGAGGCACACGGAGGGACCCTTGGCCTCGCGAGGGGGGCCCGCCGACAATGCAGGAATGTCTCGGAGTCTTGACCCAAGAATTTCAACCACACGCCTTTTATTCTTCTGCGCACACAAAAAAGGTTCCTCCAACTTTGACCTCTTGGCTTTCTTATTCGATTCTTCGGTAGATCGGCCGGGTGGAAGTGCGTACCTTCATTTCTCCCCGTAATTCTCCAGCAGTCGTCCCTCCTCGAGTAATCCTCCTCCTCCTACTACTCCACCATCACTATAGGCTCTACCACCCATGCCTATATGCTCATCATTCCTCGGCCGACCGTCACAGGTGGTGAATGGAGTTTTCTCCTTCGTCCGCGTCGTCTATGCGCGTTCCAACGTGTTCTATAACCGCAGCAGCCAACAGGATTGGAGTGCAGCTTCAGTTTGTGTACCGTATATCTGCTGGCGAGAGGGAGAACAGCCGAGAAGCTACACACACTCTTCCGTGTGCTGTGTGTATATGCCACGTCCAAATAGCGGAGATACTCCATCGGCGATAAGGTCGAGCATTCCTGGCATCATTGCTCACCAGGTTCCACATACAAGAACATGTGAAATCAGAAGAAGAAGAAGAAAAAAAAAAGAATGAAATATTCATAAACCAGTTTCTCTCTCTCTTTCTCTCTTTCTCTCGTTCTGTCTCGTCCACCGTCATATCCCTCAACTTCGGTCCGATACACATCCGCTGCTGCCTCGTGTGGATCCTGCTGCGCTTTTGTTATGCAAGACCACCAGTGGTTCATTCTAGGGCTGGACAAGGATCTTTACTGCTGTCTCTCTTCGCTTCTCCGCCTATATTTTCTAGATACATTTCGCTCTGGCTGATTTTGAGAGTTGTTGCTGTTGTTGTTGTTTGGTTTCGCTTGCGTCTGTTTGAACAATTTAAGTTTGAAAAAGATCCGAATTCCAGATCAGGTTAGTGCGCTATAGCCTGAATTAATGGTATGAGCCAGATTAAATTGAATGTAATAATAAAAAATAAAACAAAACAAAAAATAAAAGCCGATCCGTATGTACTACTGCTGGCTGATTAAGAGTACGGAGCCTATAGTTCCTGGCAACGTCACTGACAAAAGATGAGATCAAACAGACCTCAGGATGGCACAAAGGCCCAGATAAATGAAAGCACGGCCGTGTAATCAAAGAAGTTTTCTCATTAAAATCCTTGTTTTTTGGGGTCGCTCTGACAGCCGCTCGTCTCCTTGTCGCTCTCGTTTTCCCTCTTTTATTGACACCGCTGACTGGGTGTATGGAAACTGAACGAAAAGACAAGAGGCCCTCGCCTTACTTGCCGACTGACAGTTCGATAATGATGGCGCAGTCAAAACTAGAGCCTATAGTCTCTCTCTATACCGAACGGGCGTCGTCGTCGTTTGCTAGCTGTCAAAACAAGTGAAAAAGAAAACCATTCTTCTAAACCTTGCTGTGTGCTGATGTGCTTTGCTCTGCCGTCCTCTTTCGGCCGATGTTTGTGATGTTATAATTAGTGATCGCGTTTCAGCGTGCCGTGTTCATCATTTTCCTATGCCGTGCCTATAGTCCTATCTAGTCCCTCCCGGCCCTGAACCTCCCTCATCCTCCTCCTCCCCTCCGCACTCTTTTGTGGATCAGCGCTGATTTTCACGTAGACCTACTGTATGTGCATATATATAAGATCTCTTCTTCCTTTTCCGACCTGTCATCGGAGCCTGCTGATTAGAGTCACAATTAGCAACCCTTCATCTCACACTCTCCCAAGTACAAATTCAAATGACAGCCAGTGAGACTAGACAGAAGGGCTTGCTTGCCGGAGTTCGGCACTAATAATCTGGCTCTGTCAAATTTACCGTTGCTGTCAAATTGAAGGTATAATACTTTGTCGGATATTCGGGTGTATACCTTGGTTGATTGAAAATTGGAAGGAAGAAAAATACAGGCTGGAGTAGCAATTGACAATTAGATTTGATGATTGCGATTGTATCCGCCATAGATTGCTCATCAGCTCAGCCACTCTGAAGCCAACGTGATGACAACCGCTACTTTTGGTGTTGAAGCGAATATGTTTTTTTTTTATTTTAGTAGTTGCAACAGCGGATGATGCCAATGTCAGCCAAATTTTGCAAATTTTGCCAAGTGTCGAATGCGGACGAATAACGGAACCTGAAAAGTGACATGACAGAGGGTGACAATAATGTCAAAGCACTGTTCGAAGGAGAGACGGACAATAATCAGGCGAATATAATCTGAATGAGTCAACCGCACGTCTAGTCGGTCGCTGGCAAGTTTATTGGGAAATTCCTTCCAATTACATATCATTGAATATATGTCCCTTATCCTGTCCCTTACTATACGTGTGATTCCTTGAGAATATTGACCGCAGTCCAGACCCCTCCGTCACCATCGCGATTCAAACTTTGTGGCATTCGGTGGGGGGGGAGGAGCTGTCGCAATGTGACTATCTCTGCTGCCCACGTGGGGCATGTCGCTGTAGGATTAAATATAGATTTATCATCCAAATAAGTCGATGCCGGACTCGCCTGAGCTGCCGGCCCGCGTCTCCGAGGTGGCAGCATTCCTGTATAGCTGTTGCGCGCGGCGGGGTCTTTTTTTTTCTTCTTCCCTTTTTCTCTTTTCTTCCTCGACTGTGATCGTCTCTTGAGTTTTTGAACTCTCTTCTCTTCTTTAAGTGGCAGAGACATTCTCCGTCGTTAGACACAGTCCCCAAAAACTCCCACTTTCCATCTCCCTGTGTTTCTCTTGCCTTTCTGCCAACCCCCCCGGTTCTACCCCCCTCTCTCTATACTCTTCCACACACGTTGGTCTTGGATATCGTGGATATCGTGACACGAATCTCCGCCAAAGTGGAGAGAGAGAGAGAGAAAGAAGAAGAAGAAAAAAAAAGGCTCTTCTTTTTTAATGTTCTCTTTCCTCTTCGCCATCTAAGAAGCTCACGTTGTCGGTTCAGAGAGCGCTTCGTTTCGGGCCACCGAGTTTCACCTCCCGCCTCCTCCTTTTCTTTCTCCACAGCAAACTGTGTACTGTGTAGATATTTTGTTGTATAGGAGTGCATGTGTAGGGCCGCCGCCACAGCTAGACCAGACCATCGCCCACTTCTCTCGCGTGATGTGCGGCCCGTCTCGAACAATAGAGCACCTTTCTTCGTTCTTCCCGTCCTTCCCGCCTGTACACGAAACAAAAGGTCCACAAACGACCGAAACGACGTCGCTTGGCCTTTTTCCCCACTTATGAACAACCGAAATAATTTACGAAAATTATTAGACACTCTACAATATATAGAAGAACTTGTAGAACAAAAATGATAAAGAAGAAGAAAGAAAGTCGGAGGAGTGTTGTATACATTTAGATATTTTTCAAGGAGAGGAATCCGTCCCGTCCCGCCCCGGAAAGGGTTGGGTGTCAACCATCTCCTTCTCATTCATGCCCAATCTTACATCACATTATTTTTTTTTTATTAAAAAAAAAGGAAAGAAGAAAAGAAAAAAAAAAAGTTTAACAACTTTGTTTTTTGTTATACAGTAAACTTTTCTATATGGCACATAATATAAATACGTAATGGATCGGAATGTTTTCCCAAATGAAATAAATTCGATTAAAAGTTCACAATTGGAATACCTGACGTGACTTAACCTATTCACAATCATAATCAATTCACAACTTTCAGTATAGCACATAATGGGAGATGACTGTTTGAACTCAAATATCGATACAGAAAAACGAAAGACAAATAGGGACAGGCCAAGATGTGCCACTCGTCATAACCGGCCATATTGTCCACTTGGAAGTTCTAAGAGAAATGTCGACCCTGACGGAATAAAAAAAAAGCTGGGCATTTTTGTACGAGGCGTGTGTACAACACGCCATCGAGATAAAAATAATAGTCTGAGACTGCAAAAGGACGAAGACAGCGGTGGACACCGTGAAGAGGACGTGGACTATTACGGTGGCCCACCTTGGCATTCAACCTGTAAAAGGATCATTAAAAATAATAAATAAATACATGGAAGGGCGCGTTTCACCTAGGAAATAAAAGCTCTGCTGCTGTCGCAGGCGGAAGAGATTCCCATTTGTAGCGAAAGAATGGACACTTGCAATGGAGAAGGCGTGTGCCGCAGCACTTTGTCAATCCGGTACAACCACACCTGTTACACAAGTTACACCTTTTCTTTTCCACCCACCTTCTTCTTCTCTTCTTGTCCTCGACTTGCACTCTTACCCCCATCCTCTTCCTCCCTCCCCCTACCTTCTCCTCCTAAAAAAAAATAGATAAAAAATAATAAAAAAAGAGAAAAACCCTCAGTCAAATTGTATGCCTTAACTCCCTGTTGATGGAGTCTTCTCTCGTCTTCCTCTCGTAACAATCTTCCGTGACTTCCTTATTCTCTCCGACACTTTCTATTCTAATGCACATCAACGTGCCATTATCTCCAGAACTCTGTCGAGCGCATCCGTTAAATGACGCAAATGGCGATCTCAAAACTGTGGGGTGTCAATTCACCGCGTCTTCCGCTGTCAAAATCATTCGCCTCAACGGGTGTCGCCGGCAACGAATACCGGTAACTAAAGGTTCCTCAATCCTCATAATGCGACTTTTCTTCCTGACACAGACGGCCGAATCACTCAACTACTACACTACTATTGAGATTTTTATTTTCAAACAGCCGTACTGTAACTGATTTACCGTTCCGTGTTGCATTGTGCCCAAGAGTTAGAGTCAATATTTTGCTTTACAATTCTATTTTTATCCTTTTTTTTTGTTGGTTTGACGTCAATGGTTCGGATAGCATAGGCGCCAATAGGCGCGTTAAACGAAGCCGAACGGATCAATAGCGACATCGCTGGATCAAGACGACGACGAGCTCAAAAGTCAACAGTCAACACTTGCGCAAATCACAACTTTGAGACATTGCATTGGAGGAAAGAGTCAGAGAGAGAGAGAAATAAGCGAGGTTGCGACCTCACAACAGCTACAGTCGTTAATGCATCAAAACCATCCTACTGGAAAACGGCACCGCTTCAAGAGCGGGAGGGGGCAACGACTGTTATTTAAATGTGTAGCATCAATAGATTGCAATCGGCTAGCCATTTCGGCGTTCACTTTTCGAAGGATTTAAACTGCGTGAAGCGCGTGGTGTGATGCATGGCTCTTTTTCTTCGGTCACTTCCAGACAGCGGAAGCAGTAAATATTTCAATTGATGCTTTATACGTATATATGTATAAGATAAATTTATCACGGTCAACGAATACAAAATATACATGAAAGATCCACTAAATGAAGCAACACGAACCGAATTTTTTTCGTCTCTGAAAGGAGAAAAGACAAAAAAACAAAAAATGAAAAAATTAAAAAAGAAATACTGATGGATGACCCTGTGGCTGACGTGCGCTATATAATTCCGGCCTGGCGTCGGACGTGCATGGGTGTCATTGCACTTCCCTCAGCCTTATACTATGAGGCTTGAATCAAATATACTTGTTCTTTATTCCAGTCCAAAGCATCCTCTCGCCTTTAGCCCTTGCTTTTTCCAGTCTTCCAGGTGTGAGCGAGGTGATCAATAATTCGAAAAATGAGGGACAGACCGGGAAGAGGCAAAGGGAAATATAAGGAGGAGGAAGAAGAGGAGGAAAAAGGGTTACCAGCAGTTATGCTGGTGCACGTTTTCACTACGAACACGACCGAGAGGCCTTGCTGCGTGCGCGTCCTCTTGTTTTTCTACAGCTCCACGAAAACAAAACAACACCTTCCTCCCCACACAAAAAAAAAAAAAAAAAAAAAAAAAAAAAAAATGGAAAATATCCCCAAAAAATATTATGCAGTATATACACGAAACAACTCTGAATGGCACTGAAATTGAGAACAGGAAGGGAAGTTCATCTTGCCGGGCTGCGTAAGTCCGTACATAACAACTGTATAACCTCTCATGCCTCAGTCTCCTGGAAGAACACGACCCGCCGCTCTTACAGTCGCACGACTTCCGTTTATAGACACCTCTCGCATCTGTTGGTAAATAAGGAAATCAAACTAATCATTAACTATTTCCAGAAGATCGAGATCCTCATCGGGAAACGGGGTTTTCTAAGAAAACTATTTTTCGGCGCTTTGTTTTATCATCAAGTTATTTTGTTTGTCTGAAAGTAGCAGTTCAGTTATATGCATCAGCTAGCTACATCACAAAATAAAGCGTACACGTCGTGAATGAACTTTGTTTAACGTAATAATTATTCCAATAAAAACTGTATGGGAAAAGAATAAGCAAATGATTTGTTAAAACTGACACCGTACAAAAATAGTTTCAGGTTGTGAATACGGGAGATGTGTGTAATTCTCGAGTGGTATTCTTTTGTCCTTTGTTAATTGAAGTCGTGTCGTAAGCTGTCGAAATGAATTTCAAAGATAAATGGTTGCTTTGTTGTAAACGGCCTATTCCAGCCAACAAGCCAAAAGAGAAGAAGAAGATGCGTATGTATACCGTATACGTGGGAAACACAAACACGTTAATGATAGAGTGGACCACGTCTGCTGCAGAATGATATCGTGCTGAAAAGAAGACCAACCCACACACACGTCTACATATATACATACGCAGTTACACACACACATAAACGCAGGGGGGGGGGGGGGGGGAGAAAAAAAGAAGAGAAAATGAGATAAACTCTGGTGCGTAACAGTGACCGCAACCAGTGGCCATCTGGTCCGCTTCGTCTAATAGCCGTCTTCCCTTCGCCGGATGATCTCTCGACCCTTTTTACGCAACACAATGTCGTAGAGGCAAATCTTTTCTTTTTTTTTCCCGTCTGCCCTTTTCTTCTTCTTCTTTAATTTCGTGTCTATCTACACACGAAAGGCACATTTATGTATTTATATATATATAGACTGTAGAGCATAGGACGGCCGGCGGTGCGGGATATGCCCGGGACACCGTGACCACCACAAGAAAAGACGCCGTAATCAGCGTGAGCGTGTCCTCCCTTTCTCTCCTTCTCTCCTTCTCTCCCTCAAGTCGGGAGGCGCCGGGTAGAGAGAAGAACGAAGGCCTCGCCTGTCGTGACGGATTCGCCACGGTCACTTCATGCTTTTGTGCTGTGCGGATGGGCTCCAAGTTTATTTTCTTTCTTGTTTCGGTGCAGCACGGAATGACCAATGGTCGCATATAACCAGCTAATGACTTTCGGGTCCGCACGACGCCAGCCAGAGAAGAGGCGAAGATGAAGAGTCGAGTTCAAGGTTCTCATTCCAGAAAACCCACAAACATCTCAGACGCTCGACTCGATCCGGTCGAGAGAGAGAGAGAAACGTGCATAACCCACGCATAGCCACTCTCTCTAGCTGCTCGCTCCCAGCCTGCTGACTCTCTCGCTAGAACAAAAACGATGCTGGTGGTCAACGGTTCTGGGTGAAACTCTTCTTCTTCTTCTTCTTCTTCTTCCAGACGAGCCTCTCGTTCTTCTTTGCCCATCTCTCTAGGTTTTGTTCTTCTTCTTTTTCTGGCTCTTGGGCTTGTTTTCACGTAAACAGAAAGATTGGTTCATTATCATATTAACTTATAATGATGCATTGTTGCGTTGTTGATGTTTTCTCGTCTATGCTCTCCTCTCTCTCGCTCTTTCTTTCTTATAAACTGGTTGGCAAAGAGTACCGTGTTCTGCTTCATTTTTTTTTGGTTTTTTGTTTTGTTTCTCTCCCTTCTTTTTCGTATTACGTCAAGGCTCTGCGTTATACATTTTTCCCACCTTGCCAGTAGTAGTGGGCCGGGAATCGAGTCGCCACACAAGATTATGTATCGTGGTGTGCTGCTGAAGATGAGACTCGGGAAACTGAGCACTGGACAGCCATCAAAGAGCCACCCACGTTGGCTAGAACATTACGCCATCTTAGATATTTATGATCTTGTTACTGACGCGGAGCCCGGGTTATTACGATGCGCGTGTACAACCCCTTTTTGGCCGTGAGGCTGCATCACTCATTCGTTTCCTTCTATCCCTTTTACAGTACCTCTTCCTTCCCTCCCGCATTCTCTCTCTCTCTCTCTCTTCATGACTTTTCTTCTTCTTCTTCTTCTGCTTCTCCTTCTCCTAGCGTGCCTTTCTGTGCGGCTATTTGTTGGAAACTATCAAGTCGCTGGACGACGTGGAACATGGTTTTCGTTTTCCATAGCCGACCGACCGACGCGATGATTGAAAGAGAAATTTGAACGTTTCGTCAGCAGCGCTGCTGGCAGTCTGGCACGCAGGAAACCAAAATGTCTCTCTAATAAACCAATAACATCGTCAAAACGTCAAGATCCGATATTTATCGCCTCAACCCCGGCCCTGAGAAAGGGCGACTCTCAAGTTTGGAACTCCTGATGTCTGACGGATGGCGATGAAACGAAGGCAGCTTGTTATGCTGAATTTCATCTTGATTACGCGATTGAACGCATTGATTTATCAGACCAAAAAAAAAATAATTTCAACATCAAACAAGTTTTTTGTGGAAAAAGGACTAACTTTTTTTTTCAAATCAGCGACCTGTAATCAGACTCAAATTGTTGCCAAAGCTAACAATTACCGTATATTACCCTGGATTTTGAAGTAGCGGTCTAATTAATATGTCCGCATTTGTTTTTGGCTTTTTTAAAAAAGAACATTCGTCAGTAAGTGATATTGTCCGAGTGAAGCTTATCTTTTTTTTATGGCACAACTATATTACATTTCTGTTGATAGTTCTGGATAAATTACAAATTAATCACTATAAAAGACAGTTATTAGGGCAGGGCAGCCTTCAGCTTAATGGAGGATAATTCTAGCAATTCCCTAACAATTCAGCATTCAAAATCGACTTATACGCATATAATCGGTCAAAACCGTTTTGGTTATCAAGAAAAATTATTTGGTCGGTTTCGGAAATCGACAGAGAGCCATCTTTAAATCACCAGACTGAATTTTTTTTAAATACACACAACTAAGATGAAACCAGAGAGAAGACGATAAAAAAATCATCGTCCGTTATCTTTCTAAAAGTTGTCGTCGTTAAAGGAAACGAGATTTTTTGGCAGCAAGAGACTCTGGAAGCCAATAACCAGCGATTCAAGCATTCAACTCGGGGTCAATATGCCTTTATATGATGATGCCGTTGGTTTTGGATACATTTATCCATTGGCATCATAAAGACAGCAGACAGCAGTTCAAAATCCCTTCATCCTCATCTTTTGAGCTGTATACACGTTCCGCTCAGGCAATTTTCTATCATTCGGCGCATTCAAAATGCTGCACGGTAGTTTCAATAGTTTTCTGCTCCGGTAGCAAATACTGGTCTTTACTCTTTAGTCAAAAAAGAAACTATACATAAGAAAAAGGGAAAAAAAAAAAATATCTGCTATATAGTCCCGCCTATAAAACCTCAACACAGCCAGGCAGTAGCCTGAGCTGTCTCTTTTCAAGCGTTCTAGGATTTCAGCGTTCAGACCTGGTCACTATGGAACAAGTAGAAGGCAGAAGCGACCCAATGGTCGCTGCCTCCTGATCAAGTGAATAGATTTTTTTTCCCACCGTTTTCACAAGCCCCTTGTCTCGTTGCCCTTCTCTGTCGATGGGCCGATTTGTGAAAAGACTCTCTATCTATAGTCGACACAAATAACACCGTGTTTAGTGTTGAATTTCACGGTCGGTCGCACGAATCGAAACTCTTCCAAGTTTCTTCTTGGATGTATATATACACATGGCATACACACACTCTCAGTAGCTAGTACGGTGGTCTGGGACGAGAGTCAGAATGCTTTTTGTTGTCCCTATAGAATGACACCATTTGACCAGCAACCGTGGTCCCATTCTAAAAATAATCCATTGATGCGCATTGAAGACACCTCACCACAGGAGATGCTATGGCATTTTTCAATAAATTATATAATAGCCTAGTAGAAACGATACTGTATATTGCCATATTTTTGTTTTGTTTTCCTTTTGCTTCTCCGTACTCGATACAATATAGCTAGCGCTATAACCCTCCACCATCTCGTCGTGTGTATAGTTCCTGTTCCCGCTTTCGAATTCTCCGCTATGATTTATGCGTTGTCGATTATATGAGAGCAATGGATAGAGCAAGGCTAGAACAGTGTAACCTGGATATAAATCCACTACCTATTAGAAACTGGAAAGAGACAGGAGGAATGAAAAGAAGAAGGAGAGAAATAGTCAGAAGAAAGCTTCCACACCACTAATCTCCCGTGACCGCCAGCTAACACACGGCCAACTGCTGTGTTATTGCCATTTTTGGAGGAAAAAAGACGAGCGCCGACGACGCAGCAAAGAAAAAAAAAAAAAAAGAAACGATGTGTCCTAATGGTTGCGGTTGATTTCTTATCAGTTAACTTGAAATTTACCGACCCCGGTCCCCTGTAAATCAGAGATAACCAATCGCAACGGACATCAAAACTTTGCAGTGGTTTTGCTTGATGCGGCGAGCGAACCGCAGTATTCTCTGGAAATATCGGCACTGTCATAAACACGCGTGACGAAAAAAGAAGAGAAAAAAAAATACATCGGAGAAAAACAGTAGAGAAAAGACGCGCAAATCGCTCCTTTAATTGTATGAGCCGACGCTAACCATTTACGTTTCTTTTTTTACTAGTCTGCTCGAACCCGGCTATCGTTTCAAAAAAAGAATGACAAAAATAAATAAAATAAAAAGGGGGGAAAGAATATATACGTATAAGATATATCGATTTTAGAACGTTCCGCTTATCGTCGCTTAGACTTTTAACTAAAAGGAAAAATAACATATCACGACCCGAAAAGAATAAAAAAAAAAGAAATAATAATAATGCATGGGCTGCAGGCGGATATAATATGGTGTTCGCCATTTCAATTGGCTTTGTCAAGAGAGAAGAAGAAGTGTCTGCTCGGGTTGGATCTTCACCCTCCCACATACCACTGCTGGAATTGTTGGATAATGATGCCGCTTCCGCGAGATACCTGCTATCGCGCTCGAAAACAGTAACTATGCAAATTAAATTGTCTCTCTAGCTCTCTCTCTTCCCCCCTTCCGTCTATCGTTCTTCCTATGCTTTACTTCTCCAGTTCGTCTAGGCGACTGTTCAACTTGGTAATCATGGCAATGTCACAAGGAGACTTCATAGACGATTAAGTAGAAAAATACCCAAGGAACAAAGTCAGCCCTAGCTGTAGCAATCACTATATACTACGCAAGTATGCCTCGATGTGGGAAAGTTGTTTGGTTGTTGGACTAGTCATCGTAATCAAGTGACATTTCCGCTGGCTGTTGCCGGGTTATTGCAGCCGTGTTCCGCCGCAGCCGCGCCATACAGCATCGCGCTGCTGCTGCTGCTCCACTCTGGAGACTGGATGTTGTGTGGTTTTTTTGACTCTGATAAAATAAAAAGAGGAAAGTCTTATCTCGAGGGACCCACTTGGTCAAGATGTCAACACTGGCATGTCTGCGCTGCATACTCATATACCGGCCATGGCCGTTTGGTACCGACAACCGCCAACCGCCAACCATATAGGTTTCCTCCTTCTCCAAATCTCTCCAATATGATTTCCAAATCTGTCGCTTACCCTGAAACTCTCACGACTGCCTTGTGCACTGTTGATAGATGCTTGAAAGGTATATCTAGTGACCTCGCGACAAACATTTATTTGAAAAAAATATTAAAAAAAAAAAAATTCTTATATGGTGGTCTTGCCGATTCGACATGTTGACGCAGTATTATTACGTCATGGACTCTGTCGACCGTAGATGACTTGAGCCATTAGCCAGCACATGGACATGTATAGAATCATCACATCAGCAGGCCGAGTCCCTCGGACGACCTGAATTGATGAATGTTAAACTTACGTGGGTCGTTGGAAGACTGGTCCAAGCAGAGTTCAGGAGAGCAGCTGTTGGACACATGTGTCTTCTCCGCGTCCCTCGTCCCCTCCTCATCCCTCCGCATCGAACGAAAAAGAGTAGTGGACTACCCATTAGATCATTCGGTTTACCAGCAATCCGAGGTTTTCTATGAATGTAATAGAAAGGGCCATTATTGTGCATAGTTTTTAGTGGCGGGTCCAGATTGTGCACTCGTCCACACCAGTGCATTTCACCAACGTAATACCTCTTCATAATAATATCACTGCGGTAATGGTCGCAGATTGCGCTGCACATATATAGTACTCGACCTGCTGATGCAACGTCGGTGTTTGTGAACTGTAACTGGGAAATCTAAGCTATAGATATAGTATAGGCTGTGGCCGGAGAACTGGTAGAGTTGGATTTCATTCCAGTATGGCGATGAACCCGTTTGTCGTTTGATCCTACTTCAAGAGGCTTACACACAAGAGTTTGTCTCTTATGCGAAAAAATCAAATAAAAAACAAACAAACTCGGAAACACAAACGTCTCTCTGCCGTCTCCAATCAGCGATAGTGGAATCTAAAGAGCTTAATTATCCATAGCCGAGTAATTGAGGCCATGCTGAGCAAAGAGAAAACTACCGAACATCAAGAAAAGGATCCCTTCTCTCTGCTCTGCTCGTCTCTCCTCCTTCCAAAACCCGGCTCATTTATTACAGTACATTCGAGAGATTTCGCCTCATACTGGTGTAGAGTCACTACTACACCAGCAGCCGTCGTCACCGCAACTCGGCAAAGACCTAATGCATCCAGCATTTCTCTCCCCTCACAAAAAAAGGAGGAGGGCTAAGCTATACGGAGGGTGGAGGTGGCTCCGGAATAAACAGTCCAACAAACAGTTGTACATACATTTATATATATATATACATACATATTGTATACATGTCTAATACGTGTATATATAGATAGAGAAAGAGATAGATATAGACTGGATATAACGTAACCATTCGCTATAAGAGATACAACCACTGTCTAGGGTCCTCGCAACAATGAAGGGCTATATGGCGGAGCTGTTAGATATTGGGGGATAACGCCCAGATACTCTTTCTCTTTCTCTCTCTCTCTCTCTCTCTCTATGTGTGTGCCTGGACCTAAAAGAAAAGATACAAACTGAGGGAGAAAAAAAAAACTTCCGGACGGCATCCATCGCGGCCAATAAGCGGACCAATGAAGAATGAGTTACGAGCCAACATATCCCTCCTCCGTTCTCTCCATATTTTTTTTTTCTTTCATTCCTTGTGTGTGTGTGTGTGTCCACCCCACTATCGACTTTTTATATATTAGATACAGTATAAGCTATATACCTACATGTTTTGTTGAAGCGCTTGCCAAATGGATCTCGCCTCCATCTGGATAGATACGCGGATGCAACCCCGAATCGAATCCAAGTCGTTCGTCAAGAACGGAAAACCAGCAAAAAAAAATAAAACAAAAAAAAATGTTTCGCCATCGATGGTTTTATCTAATTGGTCATGAACTTTTCAATTCATTCCGAAATTTATTTCACAACTTTCCTTATCTTATATTTCCATCAGATAAATATTTGGAGGAGCAGAAGTTGTCCGAATGCGAAAGGAAAACAAGTGCGTGTTTTCGTCGACATTACCAAATTAAGGTATTTGACGTCATCGCGACACGACCGAGACTCGGCCATAATATATTTTTGCCTTTTTGGAGGGGAAGTTGACACAGAAATTGATTCAGGGCAGAAACTGGACTGCGCGTCATCAACGCTATAAGCTCACTCGACTGGTTATTGCCCTCTAATAATTCCCACCCTAGTGCCATGTTGTTAGTTATTTTTTTTTCTCTTCTTTCTGGGTCCTTTGTGGTTGTTCGTCGGTAGTGGCGGCGAGGAGATCCTCATTTCACGTCCCCTAGGCCCCACCGTGGCCCCCTCCGCGACCTCTTGTTTCCCTCATCTTCTCATTTTTTGTGTGTGTATGTGCGTGGCCCCCTGGTTTTTTGTGTGTGTGCGTCCATAACTCGGTATATCTCATATATATAGTTCAGACGTGGCAATACGGAACCAGGGAACAGCGACAGACAACCAGTGGGGGGACGGGGGTGGGGGTGCTGTCACGAGATTTGCTTCTTTCATCGCAACAATTGGACACGCCGCGGCAGTGGTGAATGTCCTTTCGCTTCTCTCCGCTCGCTCCAGAAAAAGTCGGACGACGCCATCGGACCTCATCCATCATTGGGTTACTGTAAATGCTCGCCAGCCGATTGCTCTCTCTCTCTCTTTTTCTTTCTTTCTTTCTCTTTCTTTCTTTCTTTCTTTCAGCTAGCCTCTATTTATATATAGATGATCACTTTTGTCCCTCCCATCGTCAACACACAGCCCCGTCTTCTTAGATTTCTTCTTCTTCTTCTTTTTTTGGGTTGTCCACGTCAAGAAATGACATTTCAACATTGTTTCTTAACCGATGGGGTGGCCGCATGTGAGCCGCCACCCAAAAATTCTTCGGATTATAACAGATGCACAGCCAAATAAATAAATGAAGGGCAAACCAAAAACAACACTAAAGAAAAGAGGAGGGAATAAGTAGTAAGGAAAAACAGAGAAAAAGTCATTAATTGAATTTCAGTCTTTTCCTTCCATGTGTTGTCTTTTTCGTCTGTCTGTCCCCACTGCGGCCGCTGCGGGAATCTGCGCTGTGGATAAGGAGATGGTGGGCTTGGCAGGGCGGACGTCTGAACGTGATATTCCAAAAGTGAGCGATATCAATCAGGTATCACCGCAGCCTGGGGATGGAGATCTGTCTACGAGCGCAATTCCGTCATAGGAACCAACCCAAGCAGGACCCTCTCTCCTCGTCAATAAACGCCAGAATCGCCGTATTATTGGATAGAAAGCAGACCAAAAGGATCGACCCTAAAAAAATGGTCAATAAAAAAAAGGAAAGAAGAGAAAGAAAGAAAGAAAAGAGAGACAGAAAAAAAATGTAACAAATCCAACCGAATCAGAGCTAGCAGCTAGTGCGTACAATATAGAATGTATATCTCTCTCCCCTCCAGTCGGCGATCTCACTTTCCACGTTGTCCCAAAACGATGACAAGATATAAATATATAAACGATCTGTACCGGTCGTATATGTGTGCGCACCCACACGCGCTATGTTTGGGGCTGGGCGATGGGTATCACATCCCGCTGTGGCCAAATAATGCTGACCTCTCGCTATATATATTGGACGGATCGCTTACCGTCTATATACGCCTGGACTGCATATGTATTAAATGTCAAACTTGGTTGTTTTTTCCTTTCTTTTCTGTCTTTCTATCGTTGTTCCATGCCCAAAAAAACAAAAACACATTGCAGGATTCCTTGTATAGTTGTGTGATGTATAATTCTGGTTGGGGCCTGGCAGGCTATGTCCTATGTGGCCGTGGCGAGCCATGGAGGACAAACCATCCATTCAAATTTGAATGTATCAGTCAATAGGAAAGACGCAAGTTTCTGGCGATCAAATGGAATTCAGCCACACGAAAGGGGGGGAAATGTACACAAAAATATACGGGAGGAGGGAAAAGTGGGAGACTGGGAGAATAAAGAGACTCGTCGGTTCCTACCTGGAATCTGATGAATTGTGACTTTTGGAGAGAGAGTGAATGACGTATCGATCATTGAAAATGACACTGGAAAGGCAATGAGATCGACATTTGGGTTGCGAGGCATCGCGAGGCATTCGCTTTCGACAACGACCGACGAGTCGCGGAAAGGAAACGAACAAAACAACCAAAAACAAAAAATGGGAAAATGGAAGACGTTTCAAACGACGGAACGAGTGACGACGGGAGAAATAACGATCGACAAGTTGCTTGTTTCAACTATCATCAAAGTCTGTACCTACGTAGTCTATACTGCACCACCACAATTGTGTTGGTTGCAGTCACAACGCGCAGCAGTCGCAAGTTTGGATGCCGGCCATGCTGTTGAGATTGTGCATCAACCGTCGGTTGAGAGTCGAACATTCAAAGTCATAGCCGTAGACACCGAGAGCTGCTGGGATTCCCGCGGCTGCATTCCTCGACAGATAATCACGGCAACCGGACCGAGATATTAGGTATTCATTATTTGAGTTTGAGGGCCAAATTAACATTTCAGAAGATGGAATAGGAAATCGTTGATGCCATGTGCTATAACGCTACATAATATTACGTCCGCGATGACTATACAAAACTACGTGATGCTAAGTCTATATTCCTCCAGAAGTGGCAGGATCTCGACAGCGGACATCTTCATATGTACGAGTTTCATTTCAATTCCTCGAGCGCCTCCAACCCCCCACACACACAAACATTTTGTAGAATATGAAAATCAAAATAAATAAATAACAATAAATAAAGAATGGGCCGTTCGAGTTGTGGCATCCATCAAATCTCGGCCCTCATTTGCATCGAATCCATTTCACTTCTTCGATTGTTGTTTTCATAATCAAAGGGCCAGTCACACATACTCGAACACAAAAAAAGGAAAAAGTAGTTGGAGAATCTGGTCCTTTTTATAGAAAATATCTGACGGATATACTGCTGGAAAAGAAGAAAGAGAAAGAGAAAAAAAAGGGAATTTGGTATAAATGTAACCAGGACGCGCACAATAAGCAAGCAGCAGTGCAATAATAAAACAAATCGAATCGTGCTGAATTTACAGCCGGCCTTCGGTCGATTTATAACTCACTCGCAGTGCATAGATGGGAAAAAAAAACGAAAGAAAGAAAGAACGAAAAAAAAGGAAAGAAATGCAGGAAATAAATAGGGGAATGGGCCCAAAAAGAATGAGAGATAGAGAACCGAGACGAAAAAAACCTTGCATGGTTCCATATGAAATGATCGATTGCTCAGTTCTCCAGCGCTCATCTTTAATGGATATTGCTGTGCGCACTGGGGGAATGTCAAAATATAGCTAAGAGAGGAAAAAAATGCCGAGGGAAAAAAGAGCAACGGAGAATTTAAAAAAAAAAAACATAACCGGTACCGGTCACCTATTCGTTTGGGCTATAGGAGCAGAGCTCTCCATTCGGCGCTATAGTGTTTGAAGGCAAGAGCCATTTGATCGGAATTGCTTTTTACGTCTGCACTACTACTCGCGACGACTCGAGGCCAGCACAGCGCAATTCGCAACGATTCAATCTACCTTCGGGAAAAGGAGATGAGGTTGCCCTGTGTGTGTGTTTTGCCGTAGAGATGGAATGAAGTGGGATAAAGCGGCTACCTTGGCCTAGCGAAACGAGCAGAGCTACTCATCACGTCGCTCTAGAAACGCGGTCATGGGTATCCATCATCCGGTGAGCGATCATTTTTATAGTCGTGGTCCGGGGGACTCATCGCCATCCGGACGGAGGATCAAAGTAGGTTAACGCGCACTTTGAAACCATCAAAAAGAAAAAGAAGAGAAGAAAAAAAAATTGAGCGAAAAAGTCAACAGGGGAAACTCAAATGAAACGAAAGAAAAAAAAAAATCATTTGCCAAATAAAATGAAGAGGCGGTCGTTGTCTGTCGTGCGTTTTTCGCCTCCCATCACGTCCTCGACGACGAGTCAGGTCTTTGTGGTTTAGCCAATGGATTTTTCTTTTTCCTCGGCAGCGTGCGGCTTTTCTCCCGGTAGATTTGTCTATGTGTGTATAAAAGAAAGAAAGAAAAAAAGGGCTTCGGCTGAACGTTACTCGCCATCTCGAAACAATTCGAGCCGTGTGAAAGGGCTTTCGTTATTTTTATGATTGTCTTCCCCGCACTTTTTTTTCGGCTGTGGAATCTTTTTTTTTTTTTTTCACAGTTCGATGTTAAAAAAATTAGAAACAAAAAGGGCGTGCGAGCGTTCTCAGCGGGGCGCTATAAACGCAGCAAAGTTCATCGAATCGCGCAGAGATTTTCAGTTCATATGTTGTAGTACGTATAGTTGCGCTGCACAGCGAGGTAGAGCCGGGTAGAGCACTTTTTCCAGGGCGGTCGATGACTATTGAAAAAGAATTCGGAAACAACTGTAAAAACACTTGGCCATATTGACGACGAATAATAGAAGCAAAGTCACTTGGAAATTTTAGTTACATAATAGGGAGACTGCGAGGGCGGAAGAACCGAAAGAAGCCGAGTAGACACGGATTGGGCGTGGAGCAGTTATAATGAAGTCGGATGGCTAAAGGAATCTGACAACTATTGGAGGCGCAGATGGAATGGGCTTGTACAGTACACGACGGTTTATACATACATATACCCGCCCAGCCCAACAAGTTCGGCTTGACCGTAGGCCGGCAGCAATATTTGCCTCCCTCGTCTATTACCGTCTGCTACTCGGTTGTTGAAGTTTACTTTCAATCTTAATTCCCCTTTTTTTCCCTCAATGGAGGGAGAGAGGTGGAATTCTTTTGTGAAAGAAAAAAAAAACTCACTTTCAAAATTGCCGCTTCGAGGGTCAACTCAGCTGTAACACAAAGTGAACTAGTCAGTTGACGGACAAAAAGGCCGTGCCGACGATATGATGAACGTTAATCGGTAATTGAGTATCTTTTGGGTTTTCTTTGTTATTCTTCTTCGATAATTTATATTTATATATATTTTCAAAGCAAGCTCTCCTCTTCTTATTTGTTGCGCATGGTTTTTTTCCTTTTTCTTCTTCATCACGAGACCTCCCCGTCAAAAAATGATTTTAGCTCCATGTTCCATGGAACTGAGAGAAAGGGAGAGAAAAGGAGACCGCCGCGGTGGCGGGGCTGGTAGCAGTAGCTCCATCTCCACTTATCCCAACATTATGTTTGTCCTCTATATAATTGCACAACCAACAGGCAAGAAATTAAGTGGAGGGCTCCATCCTCGACTCCTTCTTCTTCTTCTTCTTCTTTTTCTTCTTCTTCTTTCCCATCATATTGAGCGCTCGGTGTATAAAAGTCGCACAAAAACTGGACACAACTACGCGGGAGGGGGGAAATAGAGAGAAATAAGAGAGGAGAACAACAAACAAAAATAGAAATGACATAACGAAGAAATGAGAGGGCACCGCTGACACCAGTATAATTTGTGTGACCCGTCATACGGACAATGTCCTCGACCCGACCATGGCGGCCGAAACGGAACCTGAATGCGAGACGAGCCAACAGCAGCAGCAGCAGCAGAAGCAGCAGCAGCCGTACAGATTATCTACGCACCTTTAGTGTTTTCAACCTGGCGTGTACACGAGTAGAGCTGCTACTTGACTTATTATTGTGGAGCCCTCATGGAGCTGCTCGCATATAAACACCCATATACCCATTAAAGAGTACCGTTGCGGCAGTCTGCAGCTGTGCCGTTCTATTCCGTCTCCGCCGCTGTGTAATATGTCAACCAACCAGCCAAGAGTGTGTGGTCATCGTACGGTATATATATCCGCGCCAAGTGGAGGTGCGCGCCATAAACCCGGGCAATATCAACACATCAACACCCAACCACCCACACACAAACAAACAAACAAATAAAAACAACACACAAGTGCTCCAACTCTCGTGAGGGGAAGACAACAAACAACGAAAGAAAAAACAATTGCCAGCACCGAATGCGCCGTGTCAACCCTATTTCATCCGCACCTCTTCTCTTCAACAGTTATGAAAGGAAATTATTACATGGGGCTAAAAAAAATGTCGTCAACCCTCTATCTCGGTAGAGACCGTCACAAAAATCCGTCCGATTCGAGCGATAGCTTAGCATTATAACTGTGATTAGTTTTTTTTTTCTTCTTCCGGGATTTCCTGCCTAACGATATTTCTCGTTTTCCCTCCATCGTCGTTTCTGGTATAAGATTTTTCTCTCTTTCGCTTCTATATATTTTTTGTTGTCCTCTTTCCCTTTTTTCTTTCCGCTGACAATGGACGAGGTTTTCCCTCGTTTTTTGTGTGTGTGTGTGTGTTGTTCGCTATGTGGCCTTCGTTGGCCTCTATGGGAGACTAGCTTGGTTCGCTACAGTATTGCTGTGTGGCTCTGGCTGTGTGTGACCCTTGTGTCAGTGGGGACCAGCGATGAGTGATGACCGCGTATGATGCATTCTTCCGTAACCCCCCAAGAGAGAGAGAGAGAGAAAGAGAGAGAGACGGGGGACCATCGACCAACACATGGATATGTTATAGATCTCTACCATATTCCTTGCTCGACCTCCACAGATATACTAGGAAAGGGCCATCTCGATGCTTTGCAAACTGATGCGATGGAAATAGCTCTCCAACAAGCGCACCTACAGCGCTGTATAACAATCAGACCTATCGTAGCGCCATAGACGTCGTTTTATTATCTGTTCGACTCCAAGCGATTCACCTGGACAATCTAACGGTTACGTATATACGCACAGCTAAACTGAGACTGGCATAGGAAGCGAATCGCTTCTTGGTTCCCTCCTATTCTTATAATAGTCCCTTCTCTTCTCTACTAATGCTCCTTCCCAGTGACATGGAGACTCGAGGAGAACTAAGGGGGGAAAAGGCCCCGCTATATGTGCAGAGATGTGCTGTATATAAAAAAATAGAGGGGGTCCAAGAAGAGGATTATGGTGTCCTTCCGGAGACAGTTGGCTACTGGACAGACTAGCGTAATGGATTGGGATATTATATATATGTTGTGTATTTTCGCTTTGGTTCTTCTCTTCTCTTCTTTTTTTGGGTGTGTGTGTGTGTGTCCGTGTGTGCCGCTGAATATAGAAAGAAAAAGCAGAGAAGAGACCAGCAAGAGCAATGACATAGAGGGGGACAAATGTATATTATAAGGAGGAGGAGTGCCTAGTCTACAAGCAGAGGGATTGAGGCCGGGCCATCGGCCAAAAAAGATGGATAGCATGGAAATCGACCGTTCCGTTAAGAAGCTGGCGCACACAAAAAAACGAGTCACAACTACAATGCCGTCCCTCCATCCGCACCAAAGTATATAGATAGGCTGATGGCTACTCCCATGTCCTAATATCGAGTTGTAAATGAATATAATATACGCAGCCTAAATAATTGGGGACCATCATCATCATTGCGGCCCTGGACACGTGTTCTTATTATATCAAAAGACTCTCGTCGTCGGCCTCCCACAACTATAACACAAGGCATAACGGTATTTAATAGACGCAACTCGAATGAATAAAAAATTACGGCATGTGTACGACTATTTTTTTCATGTTTGTGTATTGTAAAAGAGAATAGGCGACAGAGACGCATATGAATCTATAAAAGTAAGGCGCCTGACAATATTTTCCACTTGAAACGCACAGCGTATATATAACCGTTGACGATATTTTCTTAATTCCAAGATATAGTATTCTCCGCGTCGTCTTCGTCATCTTTAAAAAAATAGAAAAAAAATTCAAAAAGAAGAAGAAGAAGGAGAAGAAGAAGAAGAAATGTCTATTGTATGGCGTAATAATGGCCTTTCTCTTCCGGAAAATTCTTCAATTGAAATGCAGTCACGGAGCCACCCGCACCGAAGACGGAGAACAGAGAGCCGGGGCTCAGTTGATCGATCTCGACACTCCACGGGTGTCGATGGCTCGATATCGGCAGCGACACCACCACCACCACCGGCACCATCCGGGACATCTCGAGACTCTCTGCCGTTGTAGGCATTGTTGGGCGATTAGTCTTGCAAGACTGACTACGATTGTACACCAAGAGCCACGATAAGCCGTCCGGTGAGAATACCTCCGTCTCGATCACAGATTGGAATTATTTGGAGATTTCCTTCGTGTTGTGTACTATTCCCGAAAGGGAGGGAAAAAGAGAGGAGCCGAGTACCGGAGTACGTAGTATACTGGGAGATTTGTTTCTTTTTTCGTCCTCAGCCCCGGCCAGCTAGCTCTCTAGCACCACCAGCACCCTCCATCAGCGACGTCTTCGTAACCGGTCTCTAAGACGGCAAGAGGGTTTCAAATTTCACGGCTTTTTTCTTCAGTTGTGTGCGGTTGAAGATGGCCCCTTTCTTTTTCTCTCTCCCTAAGAGAGCCGAGTGAGTAAGGCGGATAAGACAGAAGGCTGACAAGTGGATGACCATCTTCTCAGCGGGAGGCCGACCACAACTCCCTCCCTTCATCTCCTCTATCCTTGGGTTTTCTGTATTATTTCCCACTTTACGTTCGGTGGCGTCACCAGAAGAGCCCCCCAGCACCGGCGCCCAAAAATATATAGAAAACAATCAACTTCTTCCATCAGCCTCTCTCTCCCACAAGAGCCAGCAAAAAGACTAAAAGAGCCAAAGTCCGTAAAATGAGGCAGATGACCTCCTCCTACTCCTCCTCCACCCTTGTCTTCTGCTTCTTTTTGATGGATTCCTCCTGAAATAAATAAAGGGGAATCATCATAATAAGACTCCGGGAGAGGTGAGAGTCAGACTCGAAAACGTTTGACATAATGGCCAAAGTCTTCGGACGCAGTCGACGCTGGCGAAATCGTTCCTCTCGACCGTGAATCTCTGAAAAAAAAAACTATCAACATTTTCAATAGTGGCCGAGGAAACGGCGAATGAAGAGAGTCTCTTTTGTTGCTCAATTAAGAGAATATACGTCATTCTCTTCTTGGCCCTTTTGTAAATGAAGATACGGGCCGAGAACGTTTCTTAATCGTTCACTGCATTTCTGACTATTGTTTTCCCTTGTTTTTTTCTTTTTGGCCTCCCTGCATAAAGCAACGAACCAACACAAAAGCTTGAGAACTGGCTAGCCGTCATCTCTCACGTCCGATAGGGTGACAAAATGGAAATAATACAACTTTGAAAAGCTTTACATAATTTAAAAAACTAGGAAAATTTAAAAAAAAAAATGTAAATAAATTGAAAACAAAACTGATCTGGCTATCAAACAACCAAATGGAACCAAAGAGTGGAAAAGAAGTGGGAAAATGGGACTGAAATATAATGTGGGGTACTTTTTTTTTTTAAAGCATTCTAGCTGCTAAACAGGACAACAAAACAACCGGTCGATGGGAACGGAGAAGAGGACCGTGTCCCTCGGCCTCAATAGAAATCCCAAAAGAAGGAGTCGGGTGGAAGAAGTTTCAGTTTTTTGGTGGATGGATATGATGACGAGGGGATTGACGCGACGAGTATACGCGCCTATACACTATAGCGACCGAAAAGGGCTATTTTCGTCAGTTTTGTTACGTATACTTGGCTAGACTGATGGGCCTCCCTCCCGTCTTCTTCTTCCCAAGGAAAAAAAAAATAAACGGGAAAAAAAATATGTTGGACGCCCTTTGATCCGCGACTACACACATAAAAGCTCGTCGATGTAGAGACGTACTTGTACATTCAACCCCATTCATGTAATTCGGGGAGATTCAATACACACGTTACGGGAAATCGGACGGCTGAATAAAAATAATAAAAAAAAACCTCTTGTCAATGAATTCTTCATTTATTCAACCCTTCTATATTTTCTCTCTCATTCAGTCGGTTCATGTTTTATTGAAACTTAAAAAACCATGATCGGGAAGTAAATCCCCGAAAAAGAAGAGAAAAGGGGGGAAAACGAATATATAAGGAAAGAATCGTAAAAAATCACCAGTTGAACCCAGCATGGAAAACGATTACGGTGTATGTCGTTATTAGTTGTAAGGGTTGTAAGTTTGGGGGGAGGGGAGGCATGACTGGGGCTGCTGCTGGAAAGCCGGACAAACCCGGAGCGCGTTGGACGCAATGTGTGTGTACCGAACAAATTGAGACAACCATGCAAACGCTGACGTTTTTCGGGGGTGTTGCATTGTCCAGAAAACGGACATAAAAATGACCAGACATGACAATGGCTTTGTAAAAGAGGGGGCGGAGCTCTTTTTCTCTCCTACATCGCCTGCGTATTCCATTTTTGGCCCTTTTTTTCCTTTTTTTAACTGCGAGGCCAATCGGTGTTCAACCTCCCCCGCAACTCCTCCATTTCCGATATCCAAATCATCAACGTCAAATTGACACTGGCGTGTGTGTTTGACATCGTTACGGTCAGTTAGTTTCCACAGCCGACTGTTATTATTACCTTTGTATCCCTTTGAATGTAACGAAAGGCGAGGAAGGACGGGCAAAAAGAAAAGGGAGGCCAACAAAAAGGGAAGACAAATGACTGGAACGAACTATACGCAGGGCATTCAGACCCTCCTGTCAAGGTAGCCTATAATTTTGCATGCTGGACGTGGGACAGAAACTTGGCGCTGTCAGATTATGTAGGGCCTTTTCCAAACACGTTACCTCTCAATTAGTCGCCGTCCACCGATTTGTCAGTCGCTCGAGGTGGGTTTGAGCTCTAAAGCGCTAAATACGCTAAATATCGACTGATCTGCCGCGGAGAAGCAAACAGCGGTCAGAGACGCGTCCAATTAGCGAGCACGTCCGTTATGTAGTCGGGCGAATAAATCAATTAACAAAATAAGATTTCCCTCGTTCCCCCCTCGGCTCTGTCGACTTGTCCTGTGTATCGAACCCCACAAAAAAAAAAAGGAAAAAGGTAAAAGTGAGAATAAGGAGAGAATATACAAGCAAAAAAAGCTATCGGCTTTTTAGTGCGTCTCCTGCCATTTGGTGGTCGTAAATTGTCAGTGGGCCACATCCCTCGCGAGCTGCTATGGCGTTACAACACAAGCCGGTCGACTTCTTCCGTTCGCCAGTTCGTCGTGCACCAACTCAACTGCCGTGCCTTTACTGCTGCTGCTCCTGCTGCTCCATACTTGTAATGAGGTTCCGTAAATCAGGCCGGCCCCCGTAACATCCGCATTTTTCTTCCAACTGCGACTTTATGCGGGGGACAGCGACTTACTACATGTCGCAAGATGTTATTAAATCTGATGAAAACAACTGGTGTAGTAAGTGTAGTACGTTTGTTTTATGTGTGTGATGCCGAGATTTAAGTTGGGAATTTTATTTTTGAAACGGCCTAGCCGAATTATTTATAGATTATAATTTTGGCCACTTCCGGCGTCTTTCGCGTTCCATTTAACAGCAGCATGTTACAAAGCTTGACAGAAACGACAGGAGAAAAAATGGCCTCTTAAGAAGCTGAAAGGAGGATAGAGAGAGAGAGAGAGGAGTAGGAGGGTCGTCGGAAAAGAAAAGAGCAAATGCCGTTGTGTCGAGATGACCACACTGCTGCGATGGCGGGCGCGATTATTCTGTTGGGCGCAACACAAGATCTCACCAGCAGAGAACTGAAAGATAATCTAATCCCTTTTCATTGAAGGATCCTCGCAGGGGCGTGTTGTGTACGTTTTGTTTGTGATTGCATGACGCAACACACTTTCTAATAATAATGAAAAAAAAAGAAGTTGAAAATGGAAAATAAAAAAGTGAAAAATAGAAAATAGAAAAGAAAAGAATGAATGAAGGAAAGAATAGGAAATCTGCTAGCTGTTGAACTCAAAAGTAGGGCTACACATGAGACCAGGTGGACTTTGGATTTTGAGGATGCCGATATAATCCGATCCTTTCTCCTTTTTCGATGATCGGAAAAATAGAAGAAGAAGAAGAAAAAAAAATAGGGGAAACTTGTGTGACGCAACAAGAAAATAATATTTTCCAACATGTATAGTACACACGGCCGGTGAAGAAGGGGGTTGTTGCTTCATGAAGAATTCTTCGCCTGTCAGAACAGGAACCTCCAAAAAAATAACGGGGTGGAGACCTCACCGGGACCCCCGTTCTTCACTTTCCTCTGTCAGACAAGAATGAAAGAAGTCCCTTATGGTCATCTTCTATTCAGAGGTTCATGTCGGCACAATAGACCTACTACCTTGTCACACGCACAGACACAGGCCTCTCTCTACCAAAAGGTTTTCTAAACTCTTTGGTTATGGTTATATATACATATACGCCGATGAAGAGAACCTGGAATAAAAAAACGAATCTACCCTTTTTTTTCTTCTTTTTTGATTCTTAACCCTCACATTTTGATCCAGTACTCCCCTACCGCGGAATCCGAAATAGCACGGTAGTAGTAAGCTAGTGAAGATATATAATATATCTCAGCATATTGAAAAAAAAAAAAAAAAAAGTATTATAGAAAAAGGCCTGGGAAACAGTCACGCGCATTCACATAGTAGAAGGGATAAAGGGAGGTAAAAAGAGTTTCTATTGTCCACCACCTTTGGTCTTTAAAAAAAAAATTTTTTTTCCCTA
Source organism: Daphnia pulicaria (assembly GCF_021234035.1). Taxonomy (NCBI): domain Eukaryota; kingdom Metazoa; phylum Arthropoda; class Branchiopoda; order Diplostraca; family Daphniidae; genus Daphnia; species Daphnia pulicaria. The sequence continues at coordinate 8,407,978 of NC_060918.1, read as the reverse complement.
TCTGAATGCAATGAGTTGCGTCGAAATTTCCCCCATTTTCGATCAGGGAACTCGACACAGGCAACCCCACTCCGATAATAGCACTTTTATTTCTTTACAAAACAGACGGGAGAGAAAGAAAAAAAAAAAGGGATCAAGATCTGATGGGTTCACAATTTTTTTTTTTTTTCAATCCATCTCTCCCTGACTGACGGACGGTCTCTTTTTCGGCCTCTGAACTCTTCGGTGGTCACACACACAAAAAGCCGCATTAAATGGACGATCTGTTCTTCAGTCTGGCATCCAGCCTTTCCCTTTGTATCCGGATATTTTTTTTTTCTCTTTTTTACTTCATTATCCCTTTCTGTAAAAATACACATCACAAGAGCCGGCCGAATTTTTTCCAAGCGAAGGGGGGAAAGTGTAGAGCAGCAAAGGTAATAGAGGCTCGAGAAGGGGGGTGACTTTTTATAAGGAAACTGTGTGTGTGTGTGACCTAACGCAAGAACGAGTTCCGATACACACGTTTCAATGAAAGCGCAAAGAGTAAAACGAGAAAAAAGGATGGAAGAAAAAATGGATTCTTTTCAGAAACAAATTTTCAAGTTCTTTTCAATCAGGACGATGTTGGATGAAGGTTCTTTTATTTACTCTTTTTTTTTTTTCTTCTTTTTCTGGGGAGAAACTACTTTCTATTTTTCAATTAAAAAGCGTTTCTTTTGCATTTAGCCGTTTTATACATCCAGCAAACTGCCAGATCCTCCAGTTTGAATATCGGCCAATGCCATGAGGTTGGGTCCGTTTTCATGCTTCAAACTTCACTCCCAAAGGCTGGGAGGGACTAGACGAGATCCTGCAGATGGTGGAGGAACAGGCCACAGCCCTGCTGAAACCGTTTCGAGGAAAGAACAGTGGACGACGTGAAGGCGTAAATAATTTCGGGAGAAGAGAAGAAAAACCGGAGAATAAGGGGCGGACAAAAAATAGATGTGGACCGTCGAGGGTCCACGTGCGCATCGCATCGCGGCGAAGAAAGAGAGCGGCCGCATCAGTCGACATCGACTCGACTTGACTTGATTTGACACACGACGGTCTCTCCCTCCTTTTCTTTCTTCCGTTCTGTTTCACGGACTACGACCGCGGTCAGCTCTCTATATCTATTTCAGAACTCGTTGCGTTTTTGTCCTCTCTTTTTTCTCCATCCGTCCACCCATCCGTCTCCGCCCTCTCTCCTCCTTATTCTCTCTCCGATTCCGTCGTCCACACACGTACAGAAATAGAAAAACACGGACATTTACATGTCGAAAAAGAAGGAAACGGCCAACGTTCGGACCCTCTTTCCACATAATATTCCTCATTGTACTCTTATGTCATTTGACTTATTACTCTATAGACGTAATTTATGCCATTTGTTAACTACGCCGGAATACAGCAGCCAAAACAACTATATGTTCCGTACCTTATCTTCTCACTGAACGCGCTCATGACATTCAATTGACTACTGAAATTTCAATGAATACATGTGTAATGACGTAAACTGCGCCAGACATTTTGGACCAAATGAAATCTATATCGTCTGAAACGTACAACATCAACATCCGTTTATATAATCATAGTTTTCAGGAGCGGAATGAATTCAGTAGTAAAAGACCCAGACATGCAGCGACCTGGCAGCGACTGTTGAAAGAACTGGCAACTTCAAACGGCCTCTGTCTGGAAGGAATAGGTAAAGGTGGATGGAACACGAGTCATTACTTTATTCGGCCGTAACTTGGTAGCAATCGACAGAGTATCGAAGCAAAAGGAAGTTTGTCGAGTTTGGCCCCTTTGACGAGACGCAGTTAGTATATACCTAACCTGAAATCGAGAGATAGCCTCAATGTAACGTGTAATTAAATTGAGACAATAGTAGTTCGTTTGGTTGGGGAGTATACTACATCAGATATATAACGGTTACCCAGCTACCAGCTGCTGCGCTGTGGATGGCTCGTGAGCTCATTAAATCAACAAGACCGGATGATTCACAGACATGACGTCATTCAATTAAAATAAGTAGGCCCATCATTTCCACTCCGAAATCGGGAGGTTTCTTTTTCTGTGTGACAAAAACCAAAGAAGAAGAGAAGAAAAAACGAACAAGTCAACGGCAGGACTGTGTACCGTAGTGAACAAGACAAAAAGCTTGGAGATGATACGACCATGGCGTCGGAGAGGGGGATTGAGAAGAAGGGAAGCGGATGAGGAAAGCTGTTGGGTATATCGTGATTTTTGTCTCTGTTTCTCTTTCCCTTTTTTCTTTTGGGTTTCTCCCGAAGGAGAAGGAGGAGGCCGAAGAAGAAAAAGAAGAAGAAGAAGTAGAAGAAGTAGAAGAGGATGTTGGGTAAAAAAGTCTGAAGCCAAAGTGGGGGCCGTGGTATATAGAGAGCGGGAGAGGGGCCGAGAGAGATATAGGCGTTGGGCTTTGCCACCGGAAATGCTTCCCACGTGCTGCATAATGACCCTTTGACATGGAGCCCAAGCGAAGCGTCCTCAACGGGCGTCGACAGCGTCTACCAGCGTCGTCCCGTTCCTTCTCATCCAGCCCATCTCTCTTTTTTCGTCTTTTCTTTCTCTCTTCTCTTGCACGGCGTAACAACCTCTCTCCCCCCTCACTCTCTCTCTCTCTCTCTCTCTCCTTGTGGATGTGTATTTTTTTATTTTTTCGGTTGGGTCCCCGTGTTTCTTCTCTAGTTGTGTGTGTGTTTGTTTGTTTCGGTCTCCCTCACTCGCTCGCAAATAGATTATTATATATCTCGTTCCATCCCTTTCCGGCCGTTCGTCCGTCCGTCCGTCTCTCCTTCCATCTTATCATGGAATAGTTATTCTCATTGACCTGCAGGTTGCTGCTCTTCTATCGTTCTGCTTTTTTCTTTCTTTCTTTCTTTTTCTTTTTTCTTTCGCTGCTCGTGCTGGCACCTCACGCGGGCTCCATCCTCGGCTGCTCTGTATCCTTTTGTGGAAGGACAACCGGCAACTACGAGGACGTGTATGTACACTAAATGATGGACTTCCTTCCTCAATTTCAAGCGCGTCCCGCACTAGCCATTACGGATCTGCCACACGAATCAAATTGGATGTTTTTCTTTGTGGATGGAGAGCGTGCGTCGGCGCGCACGCAACAACCCCCCAAACAAAAACAACAACAACATATAACACCAGTCCAGTTTCTTCTTCCATTTTGTTTATTATTATTATTATTATTTTTGTTTCCTTCCAGAAGAAGAAGAAAAAACGAGGGGAAGTAGATGAGAGGCGACCAGACGTTTCTACGTTAACGCAATGCATCGTGTAGTTGGTCGCAACGGCCCTATCCGACAGCAGCATTCCTTGACAGCACGTCCGCGTGACAATTTCTTGGGGTCGTCCGAACCTCCCCTCCTCCTCCTCGTGGATGAGAGAGGCTATAGAGAGTCCCAGCAAAACATCGAATTTACCTCGGCTTCTTTTTTTTCTCTTTTTCTCGTTCATGTTCCAGTGACTTGAACTTCTTTTTTTAATTTCTCCCACCCCAGCAGCAGCAATGGTTGGTGCGCGGTGCGACAGGGGCCGAGGGAAGTCAATCTTTGTGGACATCTGTGGTGAACCAAAATAAAACAGCGCGTCGCACACAGTCAGCTAGAGAGAAACAGGGAGGGGAAGAATAAGAGAGAAACAAAAAAATAAGGGACGAAATAGGGGGCTGTGTGCGTGTGTGCGCTCTGTGCGGGAGTCTCGCGGAAAAAAAAGCATTCCTTCCTGAGGAGGTACGTGCAAGAGCATGGTGGGGGTCAGGGAGCTAAGAAGAACGGTTGGAGTATTGGGGCAACCGCCAACAACCATCGAGCAGGAAGATGCAACCATCTCACAACCCCAAAAAAAGAAAAGGAAAAGAAAAGAAAAAAAAGGGGTTGGTCTCTGTGTACTATATCTTTAGTTAGTACTTTGGTAGTATGTATACCATACACCGAAGTCAAAGTACGTAATTCCCTACGTCCGCCTACTTTTTTTTTTCTTCTTCTTTTTCTTCTTCTTCTCCCCCTTTATTTAAGCGTCGCAGACTCGCAGCTCGACGGCCACAAACCTCCGCTGCTCAAGTTAATTATAACTTGACGTCAGGACAGTCGAATGACTCTCCCGGTCTCCCCCCATCTCCTATGGAAATTGGTGAAAATCTTAAGGGGAGAAAAAAAAACTAAGTGGATAAGAAAGAAGTATATAGGAAGAACCCCAAAAAATGAAAGCTGTTATTTTCTTGTTTCGTTCTCTCCTTTTTTAAGTGTCAAACTTTACACATGCGCAGACTCTCGGCGACATTTTCCCGCACATTTTGCAATAAAAAAACAAAAAAAACCGAAATTCCGACGTGCGATAGACAGAGGGACGATCGGGCGCTTATTACGACTCTGCCGTCAGATTCCCTGACCTTTTGCGTGGGACCTCCAATAAATTTTCCCATTCCTTATGGCTGGTGACTTTGGTTAGTTTTCCGTGATAACGATGGCCGACACAAAAGGTAGATTGCCCCGCGTCTGCTGGAGTTCACGCGGTGGCGTGAGATTGAACATCAACGAACGACGATCACAGCGGGAGGTTTCGCACCGGCACATATCTCCATTATATCATCAAGGAGCTACACAGCGCAGGACTCTGCTTGCCGATAATATCCTATAGACGTATGCGGTATGCCTATAGTCTTTTTCTCTTCTAATCCTTTTGTCACGAAGTGAAAGCGAAAGCGTCTAGAATCTCGGCGAGTCAACTACGTACGGCGTGATGCAATCTGAAAAGACCATTAAAAGTTGTTTGCACAAGAGCGGCAGAGTTTCAAGCGACTTTGATCAGGACTATGTGTGTGGGATGCTGACGATTTGTTTATTTTTAAAACAATCAAAACAATAGTATTATACCGTACAACCAGGGTACTACCAAACCCTTTCAGACAGACAGAGTTTTCTTTCTAAGGTTTACATAGGAAGAATAACTTGGGAAATCAAAGCCAGATAGAGAATAGGATCGTTAAAAAGACAGCAGAGCTAAAAGAGACAGCATCAGTATATTTGGTCGGGTTGGTAGTTTGGCAGTTTTTCTTCGGCCATGCGGTTTATATGGACTTGTTCCTTAAATGGAAGACTAAAGAAAAGATGGCAACCGGACTCTTGTTTATTGTATGAAATCTTGTGACAAAAGTTCAGTGGACCGGCGTCGTTTATCTGCAAGAGACGCAGCACAACAGAAAGCAACAGATTAGGACCTAAACCGTGTGAAACTTGGCAGGAGACTTGCTGCATCTGTACATGTACGTGGATCGCATCCATAACCTTAGACACACACACACACACACTGCGTATATGACTGCAATGGTTGAATCGCTTGTCAGTGAAAGAATGGGAAAACGACCTTATTTGTTAGATATATAAATAGTATACAGATAGATAGGTCCGGTGCTTTTGAATGAAATGAAATGCCCAGCGGCTGTCTTTTTTGAGCTGTGTTTCTCCGAATGGATATATATCACAGTTATAACCGGCTAAAGATCCGTGGCCATCCGTCGAGACTCGAGAGGGCTGGCCAAAGGACGAAAGGGAGGCTCCCCTCTCGTTTTTCGTTTTGATACGCCGGCCGCGGTGTGCGTAAGTATCGCCCCGGACGGACAATCGAACAGGGAAAATCTAGGCAAAGGCGCTATATGATGGGAACCAGCCGAGCAACACAAACGGGGATCTCCCAACACCAGCAGTAGCCTCGAGTGCCACTACTGTGTGTGTGTTCATAGATGGACGCTAGCTGTGTTCCTTCTTTGGGAATTTTTCAATGGCTCTTACACACCGCCGCTCGACGTTCCGATTCACAATCACAAAAGAGAAGCTGTATCCCTTTCTTTGCCCGTCCGAGCTGCTCTAATATTATATAACTCACCGATGGAAGAAGAAGAAGAAGAAAAAAAAAGACCGTCATGTCAAAGGGATGTGTTTTGGAATAGCCAAAGAGGAGGGCTCCGATTGAATTCCGAGTGAATTCTGATATTTCCGTTGATTTATGTGAATTCAATTTTATTTTCACTCGAATGTTTTAAACAGAGTAGAAAGTGAGACACAAAGGAATAAAAAGGGACTCTCGCGTAATAATCGAAGAAGGTTGCTTCTGCCCAGCAGTGGTGGCATGGCATTACTTCCATGCAGGCGCACCCGGAGTCATTTGTCCGGCAACTTTTCGTTGTGCCCACTTCTTTCTTTGAAGACGTTCGCCGAAGGGATGAAAAAAGAGAGAAGACCCCATGCCAGTATAGGAGGTGTATACACACACCGGTACACAGGCAACAATTGATGAATGGCGGACATTCGTGTGATTTGCTTACAGTCGTGGACTGCGTGTTGTGTCGAGTGGACAAGAAATAAAAGAGAAGAAAAGGGAAGAAAAGGGGGGAGGCTCCATCGTCTTCAGTTGGCTGCTGCTGACGGAAACAGCAGCAGCGCACGATCCATTGTGCGTCTGTTGATGTCAGGCGGCCGGTGTCAAAAGGGTCAGGTGAGATGCCCGGCATGCACCACCCAACTCCCTGTGCATAGTCACTCGCGTAGAAATAACCGTTGCAATGAAAATCAAAAATCGTAAAAAATGGCATGGCCCCCTTTCTGACCAGCAGTGGGGAATGTGAGGGCACTGCTGGACATCAATCGACAAGCCAGCACAGGAGTTCAATAGGAGATGGGGAAAAAATTGAATGAAAATCAAAAGTACGAACACAAAAGTCAAAAATTTTAGAAGCGCAAAACACAATGGGCGTTTAGCGTTGAGCTATTTCCCCCGGTTGGCCAGTCCACCGTTGGGAGATCCCGGATGAAGAATGGCCATCGCCCGTCCCACAACCGATCTCGGCTCACAGGTCACGCAATTGTGAGAACCCCGCCTTCTTCTTCTTTTTTCTCCCCTCTTATTTTTGACGTGGCCCACATATGGTCACTCTCAGTCTATGTATCTGGTTCTCTATAAAGAAAAAGGGCCGATTGTTACAGCAAAGTATTAGAAATGCAATGGATATGAAAAAGAATTTTTGAACGTCAGGGAATAAAAAGAGTCGCCGTATTATAATAATAATAATAATAATAATATAGGCTCACAAAATCTATATTCTATATAGACGGTCTATACCTACCCACCCAAACCAATACGTGTAGTGTAGTATAGATGACTCTTGCCAGTCGGTAAAGCCCCCCAGCTTGGTCGACCCCACCGTCATCCTCTTTTCTCTTTTCATATGTTTTTAACTGTGGGAGAGGCGGGGTCGTCTCGGTCAAAACTCCGGGTCCGAAAAACACGAAAGATGAACAAGAGAACTCGGAGAATATACGTGCATATATATATACATCTATAGACATCTATATATATCTACTACTGCTATAGGGCCGTGGAAGTATAGTAGTGGCAGCGGAATAAGGCATTTTTGATATATATGTGAGCTTCAGGGGGAGAGAAATATGTTTCCCTTATAGCCAAAGAAACGCGAGAAGAGCCTACACACACACACACACACACGTCTACTATACGGTACTACGTACGACGGTGCTGTAGACGTATATACGTACACACACACACACATCGGCCATCGAAATGTGGAGAAACATCCACCAGCTGCCCTGCCTGGCTCTCCCCTCGCACATTGGTCTGACCTTAATGACCCTTCTATTTTTTAGGGACTTCTAGCAAACGAAAACGAGGGGAGCCAAAAACGAGAGAGAGAGAGAGAATTATTCCTCCGCAACTCTGGCACAAGAAAAGCATCCACACCGATGACAAACTTGCCTCGGCTCCGACGCGGCCAGCATGGTCGATGGATGGTCATTCCAGCCAGCCCTCTCAGCTCCCAGCAGAGTTGCTTCCATCTTCTCTTGCATCGGGCGACGGACATGTTCCGTCTGCATTCTCATAATGCCTGGATACTTGATAAATGGAGGGGAGAGCTATAGGCCGGCAACTAAAGAATGAAGTAGCCGTCAGTAGCCGCTCGTCCACCCTATACTACACTATATAACACACGGCGCTATCCGAGAAAAAATAAACAGCCGAAAGGAAATCAGATGCCGTCTGCTAACTGCTGAGAAAACACAACACCCGACAACACCAAATTACGTCAAATAACCAAACGACACTGGAAAAACCTGATCGATGTCTCTCCCGTCAATTTGGCGCAGCTGAACACACCACCAAAACCCATGCGCTCTACATATATGTACATTGTACATATATGACGTAATGATCTCGACTCGATTGTCGTTTGACTTGGAAAATCGAAAAAGGAGTTTAATTGAACTGGAACTGTACCGGTAATGGAAATCGGATCCGTCGGAGATTTTCGAAAGGATCAAGGGGAGCAAAAAAATAAAAAATAAAAAATTACCGAGGGTCAATATTGATGAAACGGTATAGACAGACAAAGAGTTGATGGAAATGGAGAAAATAGCGAGGGGAGCTGCTGTAGAGTCTATAGCGTGTTGAATGATATCTACCGAACGGACGAGTCTTGTCTCCATCTAGCTCTGACCATGGGCCAGCTGCTTGCTTGGTTCTATATTGCACAGCACAGCCGCCGCAACTTGTAGAAAGAGATTAGACCAAAGCTCCTCGCAGCAGTTATCTACGAGGCAGGAGACGGACAAAAAATTCCAAGAAAATATATCTGTCGCTTTTTTCCTTAATTCCTTCTCTGATAAATACGACATTTGGTGGCTCCTCTTCAGATTACCGGGCCTTGTTCTTCCTCTTCATTGAGTGAAAGGGAAAATAATAAAAATAAAAAATCAAACGACGTCATCTCCTTCCCCTTCATACATATTTTTTCTTCTTATTCTTTAGAAATCTTTTCTCAGCCCCACGTAGGAAAAAGAAAAAACAAACACCATATGGTCTTTAAACGGTACCACTCGGACTCGGCCGTATTATTTGTAACTATACATTTGACGGCCCAAAAGAACTTTCTTTTCTTATTTAGCTGGCCCATGTTACGTAGTTGCAGACTGATGACCACATTTTTTAAAAAACTGGTGCGTCTACATATTTTGTCTCGTCTCTTATTTTCCATCGCGTCCTGCCCATTTTTTTGATGAACTGCGGGGGGTTTCGAAAAGATCTGGCCAACCGACCGACGGAGTCTCAGCGTTAGGCAGAGAGTACTACATGGCCCAGCAAGTTAATAATAATAAGCACCCGAATACCGCACAATGAGCGCCCTAAATCCACGGCCGGGGTCTCCTAACCGAGAAGAGCTTTGGGTAATGAGAAAAAGGGAAATATTAAGCCAATGCTATGGAATATGTGTGCGTCTATAGTGTAGTGTAGTACATGCCACTAGGATATAGCGCCGGCAAGCCAGCAACTTGACCGTTAAATATGACAGCCGCAATAAGCTTATTAGCATCGGCTCGCTTTGAGATTCTCGTGTCTGCTCTTCTATAGTACTAGAGTCTATAGTCTATAGTGTATATATATACGCGGCCCCGGTTATTAGTTATTATTACAGCCTCCTTCTTCATCTAGAAGAGCCGGCTAACCTTCGACATCATGTCGCTGGTCTATACAAGTTACACGCAGCCCATCCGACCTAATGGAGCAGACAGCAGCCGACCGCACTGTGAAGGGGGGAGGGAATTCAATCCAGTGGATCAGGCAGCATCTCGACAGTCAACTTGGTTACGTAATTACTCTCGTAAGAGACGGCTCGATGTTAAATTTCTAGACGGAGAGCCAACAGCTGAATTGTGGCTTGCTTGCTTCCAATCAACACCCTCGGTGGTGCTTGGTGCTTCAGCAGCAAGCCGAGAGACATAAAATGCAAGTATATACTCTACTGCTGTATCCTCTGATATTGCTGCGCAGGCTAGCGTATATAGATGTAAGCACAATCCATCGGCTGATTGTGGGCCCTATAGCTCCGTCCGCTTATATGGTATACACTGGCCCTTCCCACGAAATGGATCGCTAATCCCGTACACATTTGACGTAACACAACCCTACTCGACCGACTATCCCGAGGACAACAGACGGAAGTAGCGGATTATATTCACTCTCTTATTCTCTTCCTTCCTTTCAGACTCATTTATTTTTCGGAGAGAGCAGAGAAGGAGAAAACACAACAAATTGTAGTAATAGTGCTACTTTATTCAATATCTGATTCTTTCCTTCTTTGGAGCATCTCTAGATTTTCCCCTATAAGAATTCATGGGCTCTTTTCCAGAGTTCACATCTATTCTTTATTTTTTGTTTATCAGATTATTCCCCTCTAAACAATCGCCGTACTTCCGTCCACTTCCAAATGAAGGAAAACAAAAAAAAATAACCCAAAACATGAAATACCACTCGTGGAGAAACGTAATAGTAAACAACTATATAAAGCAATGATAGCATTAATCATATAATGAACCGATCCTCATATCCCCGACTTTGTTTCTCTTATATTATAACCCGAGAGCAGCAAATTCGGACGCGGTCATGATACAGCCGGGAAGTCATGGCAGTTGATAACGAACACATAACGTAATATATAATGTACAATGCATGCACGTCCATTACGAGCATTAAACACGAATCAAGTGTACAGGTAAGGCGGTGTAGTACGTATATATATAGCTATTATGCCGCACACGAGGGGAGAGAAAGAAAGAAAGAATGAGGGAATAGAGCTAGGTTTGCTGCTTGGATGTTACAAAGTATATGTGTGTGTGTGTGTGCAGCAGTGTACATTGCTCCATGTTCGACTGTGGGGAGGGAGGGGAAGTTAGCGTTTGACATAATGATCGGGTTGTTACGCTATAATTGCACAATCCTCCGCGTAGTATATTTGGCTACGGTCGAGATTGAAACATGCCAAGGGTAAGACACCATCGTCTATTGTCTAGCCCATTACACGATCTTATATCTTTTTGGCATGCAGATAACAACGGCGGCCACCCCACGGAGTCGTTCTTTTGTACTTTTCATGAAGGAAACGCACAAAATACAGAAAAAACAGCAACCAACAAAATTGTAGAAAATTGTTTGAATCCAAACAAGTTCATTTTTTTTATCAACATCGCATGCTATGCCTCTTTTATTTGTCTCTCATTTTTCTTCTTAGCTAGATGATCTCTATACATGTGTTCTTCTGTATGTGAGGCAATCGGCTTAACTTTAAATAATCGTTGTCTGTTTCTTCTGGACCGGAGTGCTCCATTCGTTTACGTATAGGCATTATTTTATGCATTCAGCTAATGGTGGTTTTGTTGAAACATTTGTTAAGCGGTCGACTTCATTGGCGCTTGTAATGGCATTTGGAAGCGAACCAAAAAGAACCCAAATTAAGCATGGGGATATCGGCTGCATTCTCTCACTGTGCCATTCACACCAACAAACACCCACTTAAGGACATAAAGGGCACGACGCGGCCTGATGTAATTTCCAAAGAAATTTCCTAATCATTGCTGCCAGTTTAGATTTGCTTCACGAGCAGCATCACAACTCACATAAGAGTCAAGCGTCAGTTGATTCCTCAAATTCCTGTATCTATCACGTCGCCGACTTTCAACTCTCCGGCGTTACGCGTATAAAAGTTCACTACTGAAAAGAGAAGAACTGATGGATATAAAGGAGATGTGGAAAGTGGGGGAAAGCAAATGCCTAGTGACGTAAGCATCAGTGGCGATTTCATTTGTGGGCAGAACGACAATAATCGAATGGGATTCGTCCGGGGAAAATATGGAAGAACTAGAAAAAAAGGGGCGAGCAGTTGGAAACATGTTCAATTGAATTTGGCCAGAGACTAGCACAGTGGATAGGAATTGGACAGCATCATCATCTTCTATCCGGGGCCGAGCGGGGTGTAGCGGCAGGGAAAGTAGTAGTAGTAGTAGGGGGGAAATCAGATCTGGGTACAGCTCAATAAAAATACGGTGGAGGGTTGCCATTTTGCATGAGAATCAAAAAAACAGAAAGAGGGACCAGAGCGAGCAGAACCCAAAAGGTCTCCATCACGTGTATATGAATAGTTGAGTCCATACGTGAAATCCATCTCTATTCTATTCGACACGTTTCGTCCGCAGAACAGCTAGGCGCGTCCCTACGGAGAACGCTGAAAAGAACAGAAGGGGAATTTAATAATTCTTCTCCCAATCTCCATGCCCTGCTGAGCCCCTTCCTTCGTTCCTTCGATATACTACATGTAGACCCTCGTACGGCAACTTTTTTCCCGCCTATTCTCTACAAAACGAAAAATAAAAATCCATGGTCTCCCAGTCCATCGATAGCTATAATGTATACGAAATACGAATACGTAAACTGACTTCCAATGACATGGTAAATGCCTGATATTTTCTGCATTTCGACGAAAGCGCGTAGCTATACGAATCATTGTCGTCGCTCCTACATATCCAGAACTTCGATCAGGCCTATAACTTTACATCTCAGTCGAATAAAAATATATATATTTTTTTTGTTTTTTTACGAATTATCAGCCCGTCTTGGCGGCACTGCGCTGGTCATAACTTTACAAACATTCATCATGTAGCTATTATATTACAAACAGTCTGTGTTTAAATTTTTGGATCGAACCTATTTTTTCAACATCGATTTAAACATCTGACTACCTTAAATACCTTTTAAAATGGGGGTACTACGAAACGAAAATCAATCAAAACATTTTTTCCCCCGGTTATTTCCATAGGGATCATAATGATTATAAATCTTTCTTTCATTGGAAATGTGAAAGAAAAGCCCAAGTCAGTCGATCGACTGATGAAATTTATATCAAAGGACAGCAATTTCTCACGGGACCTTTTTATGTTCTCAACGGTCAATATACGGTGCGGCCAGATTGAAAAAAAAAAAAAAAGAAAATTTTAACGTTTTTCTGTCTGTTTTTCGTGGATTTTTTCGCCCGGTGGAATCAATCAATTGTTACAGACGCGTAAAATTATTTAACTAAATCCGCTCATATCTAAACTGCCATCACTTTCTAATTTCGAAAAAATGTAAAATTACCGTACTAATTATTGGACAGAAGTTCAAAAAGAAGCCCTTCAAGTTTTAAAGGTGTGTAAGTTGTTTGATTAACTCATCACGCAAATCCGCTCATCAAATAAATTTCATTTCAGGTTATCGTTAAGGTGAATTAATTTTAAGTAAAACAAAACTTTACAGAGGATATTGTTTTACTTATTTATTGATTTAAGTGATTAAGTCACTTCTTTCGCCATCTGTACGCCAATAACGGAACTCCTTACTCAAAATCCAATTGTCAAATTCAGTAGTCTGCTATTCTTGAGACAACTTGAAACGGCAACTCACGTGGAGAAACAAATTTAAAGAAATGGACTTTTCTAATGGTAAACAAAAAGCTGTTCATGACACGAAATTATACTATGTTACATTTTTCTTTATTAATTCTATCAGCAGATGAAGATCTACGATCCGACGAAGAACATGATGACTTAAATAGCGGACTAGAAGCAAGTCTCTCAGACGATGGTGATTCATACACAAAAGGGAGTAGTGATTCTGATTCGGAGGCGAATGAAAATGTTGATGGAAATCAAGAAGATCAGAATGTTGTATATGGAAATTTTGGTTGGGCTGATGCTATGTCTAAAGTACTCAAATCATCTAAACCGAAAGCCAAAAAGTCTATTATTCTGTCAAAAGCAAAAAAAGATGCAGACATATTGAAGATCATCTCAGCTCAAGAAATTAGTAGTGTATCGTTTGAGATTGATGAGGTGAAGAAAGAAAAAATTGTTGAAGATCCAGATGTTGTTAGAAGAAATGCACACTTGGAAAAAATGTTAAGACGACAACGAAGAAAAGAATGGGATCTTGTTGGAAGAGTTCTACCTTCAATAACTGATGACCGAGAAAGGGAAAGAGTTCTTTCAAAAATAGCCACCAGGTAGGATAGCTGAAATCTTATTCGAATATGCATTTTAGTATTAGGTTACTTTTATGTGATATTTATTTACTAACATTTGTTTCTTTAGGGGTGTTGTGCAGTTGTTCAATTCTGTGAAAATTCAACAGAAAACAATTCAAGACAAATTAAGAGAAGCTGGTCCATTAGAGCGGAAACGAGAAAAAGCCTTAAAATCTCTAAATAAAGCTGATTTCCTCGAACTGTTAAAAGGTGGAAAACATGGAAAAGGAGAGGTACATTGATAAATTTTTATTTTTGTAATTGTTCAAAAAATGATTTAATTATATTACCTCCAGGTAAAGACGGAACACTCAACCAACATCAAACAGGAAGAGGCAACGTGGAGTGTTCTACGTGATGATTTCATGCCTGAAGTGACAATGCGAGATTGGGACAAACAAAACAGTAGCGATTCAGAAGAAGATGCATAAAACATTTCACGAGTTCTTTTTTGACTGGTTTAATAAATTGTCAAATATAACTCATTTTTCCTATAATTATTGAAATAGTCACATTTATTGGTTGAAAGTTTTTTTATATCAATTTCTTAGATGCATTCCGTAAACGATTATACTTTTACAGTATCATTGTATCAACTATCAACCTTGGAATCGAATTGATACCTTTATTTATTAATCTGGTTTCAAACACAGATGCTGTCCAAACTATCTTGGTAAAAGCAACTAGCTTGTTTCAAGGGATTTTTGTTTTTATTTTCCCTAAAAATATTTTCTTCCAATAATAAGTCTTAACTAACACAAGATTAATCCTAGATCTTTGGCATAGGTTCAAACATTATTTCGAATATGAAGTATATTGGACGCACAACAGTCAACAATTACACAATACTTTGAACAATCATTATAGGCCTGAGTAGCACAATGTTTTCATTGGTAAGTCATAGTTTAAAGAACAATAATAAAAAAGAAATTATAATAGTTGGAATAAGATGGATTTAGTTAAAATCGATTGTTAGTTTATCTTTAGTTGTCCTCTAGATGCTGTTCAAATGTCTCTGATTCCGGATTTTCAGATCTGAAGTGAATTGCGAAATGGCTATTTGGAGAACTGTCAACGAAGGCAGGTACGCTTTGACATCTAAGAACCCGACCGCCCTGTTGAATGTCTTCTGCCGCACCTGAAATGTCTGCCTCCCGCTCTACCGTTACAGAGACGAATGGACCGCTGGTTGAAACAATCGGTCCATGGTTTTCAGAACGCAAACTTGCTGAATACATGGACTGATTCAATGCCAGTGAGCTGTACGTAGGTGGAGCACAGGTGTTTTCTTGGCCAAAAAGCGCATCATAAGGTGGTGGAAGAATTTCTGATCTCAAGAGTCTGGGTTTGACTAAGAAGTGATTGCGTTGTTGGTCACAAGCGCGACTTGAGTCAGGATGATGCGCGCACGTTTCATGGTGATGATGCGGAGACCACATCATCATTAATCTTGGATCGGATGCACACGAGATGCTTGAATCAAATGACGCTTGACTCCTACTTCTATTCCTCGATCTTCGCTTCTGAATCAATTTGCAGCAAGTACCCCAGCAGCAGTAAGTTATTACTAAGCAAAGGAGTATCAGCATCACAGTCAGAGCCATTAGTCCTTGGGATGTCTGTGAAGGGCTGATTTGACCTGTAATACAAAGAAGTTATTAATTAACAAATTCAATGTGCATAATTGGGAAAAGAGGACAAGACATTTACATAAAACCTTACCGTTTTCCAGTTTACAACTGTCTATTACTCATTGGTCAATATTTAATTTTAAAACAAAACAAAAAAGGACACGTCACCCTCCAACAAATTTCACGTAAAAAGTCAAAACAAAACATACCTGGCCAGAAGCGAAAATGTAGTTTTTCACGTGGGCTGCATCCATTTTTAAATCGAATGGTACAATTACTGCTGCTGGTTGAGTTTATCGCTATGAGAACTCCGTAATCGATTGACATGGAATCACCCATGGCCAATACGTCTACAGTTCCAGATTCGTCTTCCATCATATTTTCCATCGTAAATTGTTGACTTTTTTTTGCTTTTCTTATAACTCCGTACGATTTTTCTACTGGGTCCGCTTATGCTTGGCACTTCCAATTTTTGTTTTATCGCGGGAACGATACACTTATAACGATTTTCGAACTGGGTGTAAGCCCTACGACGTTCCGATTCGAATTGAGACCAGTTCTTAAAAAACATTTGATCCAGTGCTCTTCTATGCTCTAGGCAATGTTTAACCGTTTAACCTTGTCCGAAGCAAGGTCAGAAATGATGAGTATCTTCTAAACATCGCCAAACGATTCTATAGACCTTGGGCGGAAAGAGAACCTATGGATACTGCTTAAGCTATAATCGCCTAATAATGCTAAAAGTAACAAGCAAAATATTATTAATTATTCCCTCGGTGTGCACACTTCAACAACGTTAGGAAGAGGAAAGGGAATTACGGAATAATCACTTTTGGAGGTCGATACAAAAAAGAGGAAACAGAACAGCTTTTATGACCCCCATTGAATTTCGCTAAGTTCGTGTGGACCTTCCCGTTTTACGGTTTTAGTATAGAAGAATTTGATATGCACATTCCGCCTAAACACGATTTATAATGTTTATAAGTCGCCACCGTCCATTTTTAGGCTCCTCCTACCTTCTGACATAAACACATTAACCAGTTTTTTTTTAAAATCTACACCAACAAATTTATCCACAAAAAATTTGTTAATTTAAAGTGGTGAAACTAATGGATACTAGATATTTCATGGAGAGGATTATTGTTCGATAACTTGCCGTCGGCAACTGTATTGCCATTAATATGATTAAAATTTAGGTGGAGTAAGAAAAACCGAATTTTTCTTTAAACGTATTTAACTATTTATTAATACAAACCAAATCCAGAAAATCAAATCGAATTCAACAGAAGTCGAGTGGGAAGGGAGTCCTAGTTAGCAGTTTCGGCCCACTGCCACAGGAGGAAAAGTGCTGAATCTGCGCAACTCGAACTAGATATGACTTCGATCAAAGGAATTACTAAAATTTTATTTTTCATTCACAATTTTACCGATGACCTAAACGACTTTCTGCCTTCGAGTTTCCAAAATCAACTGATTCTCTTACATTTGGACATGCTTATAATGTAAATTGAAAATTTGAAACGATAAATTTATCAAACAGTGTTTCAAAAATTCTTGAAAAACGTGGATTGGGTTTCCCGCCAAGCAAAATTTTTTATTCTAAAATCAATCACTAATAGGGTAAAGTACCTAATTCGGGACAGGCCCGAAAATTTCTTATTTGGGACGAAATAACATTTTTCAGTTTAAAACAAAAACTAACCCGAGTTTCGATAAGAAAAGTTGCTGAAATTAAAGAAAATGAACGGATCTACGTTTATATACAACTATGTCAATGTAGCTGTACAAATTTTAAAGATATGACAAAAAATATATTGGGAAAAAGGACTTAGAAAAAAGCTAGATTTGGGACGTTTGCAATCTTGCAATATTAAGATATTTAGGGGTTATTTTGAGCTGAATTTAGTCTTAAAATAAAGAGCTCGACAGAATCTTTAGATTCAATGCATAGAAATGCAAGAAAAATAAAGAAATTTCCATCAAATCGAACTTGAAGCTTGCTGGCGATAAATCCCATAACACAAAATCGGGACACCCAAGTACACAAAATCGGGACAGTATAATGTACGCAAGATGGCACTAGTTGAACTGTCAAAATCAGGGTTTTACTATCTAACTTCTAAGTTCCGTCCTGGACGACACTTATTGTGAGGTCGAATATTGATGATGAAAGTTTTTTTCATTACGTCTTTTATGATTTTGTATAAGAGTCTTGCCCCTAATTGTTAATTCTATATAATTTTGTTAAGACACTTTCCAAAAAATTCTTGTGGCACAGTGGGTTGAGTGACTCTACTAAGAATCGCATTTATAAACTCTCAGTCGTGGGTTCAAATCCAAGTCATTTTTGATATTATTTCGGAAATCGCCTCAGGGCTGTCCCGAATTTATAGCACAGTAAGGATACCCGTAAAATAAATTTGACGGTCATTTCCCTTTGGTTTTCATCACCTGTTGAAGAGTTCATCAAATATTGTCGTATTCCGATGGCACAGTGGGTTCAGTCGTTGGCTGGGAACCACGTTATACTTTTGATTATTGGTTCAAATCCCAGGAAAGGTATTTTTAAAATTATTTCGAAAAACGCCTTAGGGCTGTCCCGAATTTATAGCACAGTAAGGATACCCGTAAAATTAATTCGACGGCCACTTCTCATTGGTTTTTATCTTACATAAAAGAGTTCGAACAATATCGATAAGTTGTATTGGCACAATGGTTTAGTGGCTGGTTCTAACGCAAGATTTATTAATCGATTATGGGTTCGAATCCTGTTACCAGCATTTTTTGAATTATTTCGGATATCGCCCAAGGGGTGTCCCGAATTTATAACACAGGGGTTAGCTAAAAGCCATAGCCATAGCCAGTAGTGTACCCGTATGTAAAAATAATTCGACAGGCAACATAATCTCCCCGATGTAGAAGACTTTCGTTGTTCTCATGGCTCAACGGGTTAATTGCTGACATAGATGACATTTTCATTGAATGTCATTTTCAGCCCCGTGTTCAAATTCAGAAGATAATTTCGATAGACTTCAGATTGAAATATTTTTTAAAAATAACCAAAGTAAGATTCGAACACAGAACCAAACCAAAAATTTCGTAAGAGACAGGCACTAAACCACTGTGTCAATACAACATATCGATATTGTTCGAACTCTTTTATGTAAGATAAAAACCAATGAGAAGTGGCCGTCGAATTAATTTTACGGGTATCCTTACTGTGCTATAAATTCGGGACAGCCCTAAGGCGTTTTTCGAAATAATTTTAAAAATACCTTTCCTGGGATTTGAACCAATAATTAAAAGTATAACGTGGTTCCCATCCAAAGACTGAACCCACTGTGCCATCGGAATACGACAATATGTGATGAACTCTTCAACAGATGATGAAAACCAAAGGGAAATGACCGTCAAATTTATTTTACGGGTATCCTTACTGTGCTATAAATTCGGGACAGCCCTAAGGCGTTTTTCGAAATAATTTTAAAAATACCTTTCCTGGGATTTGAACCAATAATCAAAAGTAAAACGTGGTTCCCAGCCAACGACTGAACCCACTGTGCCATCGGAATACGACAATATTTGATGAACTCTTCAACAGGTGATGAAAACCAAAGGGAAATGACCGTCAAATTTATTTTACGGGTATCCTTACTGTGCTATAAATTCGGGACAGCCCTGAGGCGATATTCGAAATATTTTAAAAAAATGCCTTACCCGAGATTCGAACCAACGACCAAGAAAGATAATCCAATTCTCAGGCAGCCACTTATCCACTGAGTCATGGGAACATACAAAAATAGGGCGATCTCTTCAATGTATGATGCAAATCGTAGGATAGAACACGCAGAATTAATTTTACGGGTATCCTTACTGTGCTATAAATTCGGGACAGCCCTGAGGCGATATTCGAAATATTTTAAAAAATGCCTTTCCTGGGATTTGAAACATGAACAAAAAACGGTAACGGTTTCGTTATCCGTCACTCAATCCAACGTGCCATGAAACACTGTCGAAAATGATCTCTTGTGTAATACCGTTGACAATAGTCGTGCAATTCGGAATAAGAGGGATGCTGACAGTCAAATATGTTGATTAACGTTTATTCATATAAAGACACTTTTAGATGTGAAGGGAGTCGAACCCTAACCTGTTGTACGTGAGATTGATAGGTCAACATGCTATCCGTAAGACCAATCGTGTGTTTTGATTTCTGTTTTCATTACTGTCAAAAAGTGGTTGTTGCTACACAACCAACGGTAGATGGCGCTGGCGACTGTCCCGCATTTGGTTTCTTTGTCCCATACTTTTTATCGGTGTCCCCACTTAGGAAGGTGTTCGGCCTATACTAAAGCATGCGAAACGGCAATAGCCAAAAAGTGTCCCGAATTAGGAACAATACCCTAGGCCAAATGAATTAATAATTAAAAAATATATCTGTCTGTATTTTAAAAGTTGTTTGTGCTGCCTTGCCTTCTACCCTTCTACCAGTAATGACTGCTTACTGTTTAGACTGCGTCTGACCCACCCGCGACAATCGTGCTCCTTTTGTTTTCAAGTGTCACTTCACTCGCGTCTCACGTTTAACTTATTTTTACTTGATTGATCTGAAAATTCGGAAATACGGATTTCCCGCTTTCTATCTACCTATCTATCTTAATAAGATCTTCCGATTCGATAGTTTGGGGTTTTGCAAAAGCATGTGCCAAAATAATCCTCGCGACTGAAATCATTACTATCAAGCTTCACAACTAATTTAATACTTGAAAGTTGGAAATTACATCATTATATCAGTAAGTAATCACACCTTGACTGGTTTAAACCCAATGTGTGTGAAGCAACAAACAAAATATTACCAAAGTGTTTTACTACCACAGGGCACAGGCTGATTCAAAATCTTTATTCCTGTCCTAGAACTAGAACATACATAAACAATAATCCTAAACATTGAACATGAATAAAGATTTGGGATTAATAAGTTCTGCATCGCCAGATTCATCTGTTTCCCCCAATATAAGTGAAAGAGCTGAGAACAAACTATGTTTAGCAAACTCATTAAAACTGGAAGGCAACACTTTTTTTAAGCAAGGCAATCTAAAGGAAGCTATTCGCCACTACCACAGGTTAGAATTTACTAATTTAGCTAATAGTGTTTCATTTACATTTTAATTAAACAAATTCTAGAAGCCTAAAAAATATTCTTCAATTAAACAAATAATTATTAAATATTTTTTTGTGTGCATGATCTTTTTGTCTAACTTTAGAGCATTATTATACATCAAAGGTGTAGAAAGTGATGGATCTAATATGTTACAAAACTTAAGTGCTGCGTTCACAGAAACAATGAAAACCAAACATTTGGAAGAAAAAATGGATCCTAACATCATTGAAAGGAACACACAACTGAAAATTGATTGCTACAATAATTTGGCAGGTAATCCTACAATTAAAGATGTGTTGTTTGTTTAATAATAAACTTTTCAAATAATTAACAGCGTGTTTGCTGAAAACTGAACATCCTGATTTTGATAAAATTGTGTTTTATTGCGATGAAGTCATAAAATTAACTTCATGTAATCCTAAGACTCATTTTAGAATGGCGCAAGCCCTTTTTAAACTTGGCGATTATAATCGAGCATTAGAGTCCTGCCAAAAGTCGCTAGAAAACCAACTTCAACAAGGTATAATATTTTGAATTGTTTAAATTAATATTTTACCAAGTATGCTAAAATTTCCCACCTGTCTATTCATGTGTATGTATGTATATATTATAACTTTCTTAGATTCCCAAGTTATCAGTTTAAAAACAAGCTGTCTTGCACACCTTGCCAAGCAAACTTCACAGGAGAAAGTTTTGTATAGTAAAATGTTAGGATTGAAAATGAACAAACAATAATTTTAATATTGTTAAAATTACCAAAAAATTGTAATATAAAAGATTTGTGCGTGGTGTTCAATACATACTTTACTACAAGAGCTACAAGTTAAATTAATGATTTTATAATGAATGAATGAATTCATAAAATTTCTAGTGCAGGATTGAGACCTAGTTAATAGTGTTGTTGGTAAAAACGCCACTGGGTGTCGGCCTTCGAGATTTATGTAGGGCTGCGTGGGCCGGACCGCCGGTTTATTGCGAAGTCAAAATTTTGTATAATGGTTTCATCGGATAGTGGACATTGGACAATACTATATCGTAAATGAAACCCGTCAAATACAGATTATAGTAGTTAGTTAAGTGCAAAAACTTTAATATGCCCTTCAATATTTGGTCCGTTTCGCACAGCTGTTCCGCATTTTAAGCGTTTCGTGTTTCGCTTTCGCAGTTTAAGGGACAGCCAAGAACAAATGACAAACGACAGTCGCCTACGATATTTGTAAACAAACCGTCTAACAAAATAAAAGTTATAAAATGAACACAAACACCAATAGATTTGAAAATCTGCTCAGACACGTAGTTTTATACGAAGAATTGAATAAAAGATAAATGAAAACGAACAATAGCTCTGTTAACGCGCGATAATTCTGCATTTCTGCCCAATTTTGCAGCCTATCACCATAGACTACGAAGTAAAGACGGCGATCGGCTCCATAAGCCTGAGAGGAATCGTCCAAAGCGATGCTTCTGCATGCCGGTAGGGGTCAGGTCGTACGGACTAGGCTGGTGATATTCGTTTTCCTGTTTCCCTACTGTTTACGTGCTTCACACACACGCATTTTCAGGTATATAAGATAGAAAAGCAAGCTTATCAGCTCTCCGCGAAGGGATAGTCGTAAGCCAGTTGAAAACTGTCTTAAATGAAAAATTCAGGGCCTATTGTTAAGTCGGACTTTTTGCTTAATGCTGAATGCTATCCTAATTTTTCAGAATTTTTCTATAAATTCATTGTTTTTTCTATGAAATTTTGTGAAAAAAAATACTATCGCGAAATTTTGATTTGTCTGAGTCATGGTTAACAAAGGGCATGGGTCAAAACAATATTTTTATTCTAAAAAAAGTAAAGCTATAATGAGACTTGAACCATGGCCCTCTTCATGATCATGCCAGCGCTACAACCAACAATCTATTTATCGCATTTTAATTCCATCCATTATCAAATGAAATTGATTGTTGTGCGACAGTGTCGTGCTTTTTATTGAAAAATTTTTCATCACGATATTTCGTCAGTTCCGAACCTAGACTACACATACCCTATCCCATTCACGCCGTGTTCACGATAAACGATGTTGGTGGGAGGCGGACTTGAACCAGTCATCTTCGCCAGAAGCAAAGAGCAAAATGGATTCCGGCGAAATATATTTGCAGGATAGAGGGTTTTCACGAATAGCCTACGGTGGTAAATTTGCACGACAGAGGTGCACTTTTATCAAATCAAAGATTGCGTCACCACAGCGATGCTATGGACATCTGGTGGTGATTTATTTTGACCTAAATTGTAAAAGTTGTAGTCGAAACCACCAGATGTCACTAGTCGTAAAACAATTATTTTATCAGTTTTTCATTAATTACGGGAAAACTAATTAAGTAAATGAAATTATTTTTGTTCTGGTCGCACCGCATATTTTTTGTGTAATTTTTAAGACCAAAAAGTCCGAAATCTATCGTGAAACGTCCGAGCTATAGAACGTTACAGACAAAGTGACATGGCTTTTTTTTTCTGCGTATGCGATTATTAGCTTCGCCCTTCGGGCTCGCAATAATTCATATGGATTTTTCGATTTAATTCCATAATTTTGTATAGCCCTTCCCTGTGCCCCTTGAATTTTTACTTAATTTTACTTCAAAGTTCGGGTGTATAAAAAAAAGGTTTTATGTGACCCCCTTTTCCGTATGAAAAGAGCCCTCACAACAGTGTTGCGCGATTTCTTTTAAAAATCAAATATTTAATCTTGCAACACTGTTGTGAGGGCTCTTTTCATACGGAAAAGGGGGTCACATAAAACCTTTTTTTTATACACCCGAACTTTGAAGTAAAATTAAGATTCTTATTTTGTTGGTGAATACTTATATATCCGTAGGTATCGTGTTTATGATTCTTATTTTGTTGGTGAACACTTATATCATGGTATAGGATTCTATGGTACGCGTTCTTCCCAGAGCCGTCGACTGCCAAACCGGACCGAAAACTGGAATCGTCAACTATCGGCAACTCTGGCCGGGTGTGTAACTAGAAGGCCCATTTTAACATGGAGTCTTATGGGACTACCTATTTTGAAGCCCTGCATTTCTGTGTTTAATTTTTTTTTTCAATTTGTAACAATTTTTATTGTATGTAGAATAAATTTATATACAAAGTTCATGTAATTTATTTTTAGTTAAGAATGTCGAAGTATTTTTTAAAAAATACTTCGACATTTTTTTCTTAAAATTATTTGTGGTCTAAATGCCATATTTCTGATTTTGGCTTGGATTTTTATACCTTCATCATTTTGGATCCCAAATATATCCCTCCTATTCCACAAAATAAATTGTGAAATACTCGGCACATTTCTGGAGCACTCTCTGGCCTGGATTCGATAACGATTCTCCCCAGCAAACAATCGTTTCTATTGGATTTAACATCCAAAAAGTAATTCGTTCTAGTGGAGTGGCTTCGGTGTAAAACTGGAATGTGCTGGGGAACTTGTACCGGAAATGTCTGCATCTGATTACTGTCTGTTTTTTCATCTAGACTAGTTCGTTCCTCCTGTTGTTTCTTTATTTTAATGCAATTTCCATTAGTTTAATTTGTGCAATACATGGGTTCAATTTAAATTTTTTAAGATGTACGGTAAAGTTCTTATTCTACTTGTTCGTACTTACGTGTTCACCACTGTTCTCCATCTTTAATTGGTGTGAGTTCCACTGATTTATTTCTGTTTGTAGTTCTTTATTTTCCTATAAGGAATATTTTTAGATTTAAAGTGCAATATATATCAAAGAACCAGGTACGTAAACAGAAATTAAAGCAAAAGTTGGTTTTAAAAATCAACACGACGAAGCAATGAGACGATGAAATACCTGTTCTATTTGTTTCATTTTCCTTTCATAAGTAGCAATAAGCGATGATTTTTTGTAAAGTTCGTCACTAAAATATAAGAAATTCTATTATTATAATCGGAATGAAATGCACGTTTTTTTTATTAAGTTTGTTCTTCTCGACATCAGTATAAAGCCATTATGTCTTTTCAAGCCGTTGAATTAATAGCCTGAACCAATTAATGTTTCATAAATGGAGATATGAGAGATTCGTTGCCTTTTCATTTTTAAGATGACACCAACAAAAATTTGTTTTATCTCGTCATTTTCGTCACTGGTTGATGATAGATTCCCAAAGCATGGCAAGCAGATTTCGTGATGATTCTGCAACAATAAAAAATTCCATCAGATTATGCTCAAGTGTTTGTTGTATATCATCCATAATTTTAGGTTGGCTCCGACAATAACATCAAATATATATTGTTGATTTATTATACGGTTTAATTAACAACTTAATAGGTTACCACATTACAGATGAGACATAACTTTATGTTGCACGGATTTGGAATAAGAATTTTAAATAATTGGCTGCAATTATTACAGGAGAATGGTTGTGCTGCTGAACTACTGCTATTTCCCATTTTAAAACCAGTCAAGACTCTGCCGTTTACAAATTTGTTCTAGAAGTGTAAATAATAAATGATTCAGTTGCGTAGCGTGTGCATTCAAAATTCACCACTGCTTGATACTTATCTGTCTGGGTGGATTCTTTTTGACAGAAGATAAGATTAAATTCTCTCCCATGTAGCACAGTGATATAGATTTGATAGCAGAGATAGGAGTATCATGGGACACGATTCTCTCCCCTCCATATCCAGGCATTAAAATTGGTATGTTATTTTCGTTGTATTCTCTATCCCTTTTACTAGTCCTCGTTTTTTCATTTCTTATTATATAGTTTTGCCAATATGAATTTTTAAAGCTGTTTTACAAATTGTAACCTCAAATAACAACTTACTGATTTAGAAATTACAAAACGTGAATTTCTGATCTAGAGATGATTGTTTCTGTCGTTGAGACAAAAAGTTGTTTGGAGATAGGAGCCGTTCAGATCCCTTTGAATTTGAATTATGTATAGATGCATTTTAGTATACGTTTGAATTATGTTTACATTTTACTGGAATATACCATCGAACAAAGTCTGCAGTTTCCCTGTGAGACAAACAAAACAGTGAGACAAAAAGGTAGGGGAAGATACACTTAACCTCTCGAATAAGTTTTGGTTTCCCACCGGTACCCGATTTCCTTTTGAGTTCCCCGCTTTCACGGAATCATTGGTGCCCATGAGGGACGGCAGATTTTGAAACATCTAGCGCGGCGGAAATTTCTCTGAAAGATATCCCCGCTGAAGAAAGCACAATAATTCCAGCGCTTTCTGAAAGACTAACGTGCTTACGACTAAGATTGGGACGAAACATTATGTCGCTGATGCCCAAGAATGCTGAACTAACTATACATATAGTGGAATAGGTAGTCTACTTAAATGATGGGGTAAGTGTATGAAAAAAAAGAAAAAAAAACAATGTTGTGGAATATTGTGGACACTTAGGGAAGGGACAGATTTTGGTTTCTAAAATCTCTATCCTTACCTTCGTCATATGAGTAACGGATTTTGCACCCTTTTCTACCCAAAAATGGTTGCACTTATGAACCAAGGTAATTTTGGTTTGCGTGCCGAAATTGATGAGAGACAGACCAAAAAAATACAAGGGGAATATTTTTTGGCCAACAATATTCATTTATACACGAGTTCAACAGCGATAAGGACATGTTTGCTACGGAGTTCCAAAATCATTCATTTTCATTTTGGAGAAACACCATTTTAATTGGTGAAAATTATATTTCTTTGGTAAATTATACTTAGAATTCTCTACTTTCTTTTATTGTATATCATTTTGATTATTTGTTTATTTCTTTTTTCATTTTTATTGTATATTATAATTTAATTCTTTTATTGTCGTCTGTTATTTTCAAATTGAAGCCAGAGGAAAAAATAATATCGCTACCCAACTTTGGATTTGCTCGACACTGTGTTTTCACTTGCGGGACGGTTTCTCGCGATTAGCCCGATATATTGGCCGTATTGAAGGGAACCTCAAATCGACCAAGTATCTCAAAATTCTGGAATGGGCCAGCGAGGGTATTTTCTCAAGAAATGTGGCGCATTTACCTACAGTCCTAAACCTTACCACAGATCCAGATGAGCCGCAGCCGAATGGTTTTCTTCAGGTTACCTCAACTTTTTGTCTTGGCCGAACAATAGTCAAGACATATTCCCGCTTTCCACCTTCTGGACATATTTTATTCTAGAGTTGCGTATGACGGTTGATGTAGTGGGAAATGTAGAACAACTGGGTCCGTAGTCAATTCGGCCCCAAACTTTCCGCACCCAACTTTTCCAGCCCCCAAGTTTTTTATTAAATCGGGCCAGAATTGTAAGAAAAACAGTTCCATTCCGGTCCCATTATTTCCGGCCTACAGTCAAAGTTTACTGAAAACGGGAATTCAACGCTTGCTTGGGTAATTTATCTTACTTTCATGAAAAAGGAATGAAAAACAAAAAAATTCCCTATTTAGTGGGAAATCAGCTATGCTGTTAACCTGTTATGAATGATTGTCCTGCCCCTTGAAGACAAATTAAGAAAAAATTATCTTATAATCCAGCACGGCACACCTCCCTCCTGGGGTCCTCCTAAAAGGCTCTTAACCTCCCAAAGATGAGAGTGGTAGAGGCAAGAGGTATTGGAGAAGGTTGATGTTCAATATTTTTACTTCTGCGTAAGGAAGTCCCAGGGAACCAAATGTGCTGTTTGGGATTGACTGAGAGCTTCTCAGGTTCGCCTCTTTATATGGTAATACTTGTGTTCATTTTTTCAAAGGATCACTAGCGTTCATTATCGTATTATCAGAGTTTCTTTCCTTTGGTCATCCTGTTAAACTAAGGGGTGCTCTTTATCCCTCACCCGAACTAAAATGTCAGCTTATCGCCTCATGACGTTGAAGTTTTTTGTTCGTTAGTTTTTTGGAAAAAAAGAGTTAAGTCTGTAGTTTGGAGACCTTAAAGAGGGTCTTCTTATCTATCAAACAAGAAAATCAACTTTTTGTGGGCTGCTGTTTCTTCTTTCTCTTTGTTCCTTCTGCATATTTAACTTGTGAGTATAATATAGCATGTAACAGTTCTAGACAATAGAATTACTCTCCACAGTGAGATTAAACTACAATACGTAGTTTTAATATTATATTATAAGTACTTAAACGAGAAGGCTCCTAGTTACTGTCTCACATACTACAGGTAATATATCCATATGAACAAAGTAAGAGCCATGAAATTTTTAATGAAGTGTGGCTATACAGGTGATGAAGACAAATTGCTAAACCTAGTAAAAGACTATAACTGTTTCAAGCTCACTATGGCGACGCGCTTCCGCCGTCAATCGCTCAGCTCTAAGCCGCTCAGCCGATAGGGTCCTTAGCAGTTTGGCAATTGCGGCCCGTCTCACGTCGGGATCAGCCTCCTTCGCTTTGCGTTTAACTTAACTGACGCGATCCTCGATGGCTCTAAGTGTTTGGGCAATCAACTCGCCAGCTAGCGACGTAATTCGGACTCCGCGTCATTTACTGGCAGATGAGAGACGGGGAAGAAGAATCCAATTTACTCATCAAAATATAACAACGGAAATGGATGAATACGGACCGTGTGAATGTTTCCTCATTCTTCGTCGCCTTGGAGGATGGGAAGAAGGAGAGACAACGCCCCATTAGGCCATAAGTCTCTGCAGAATGAATTTTACACACTCGTAACCCCTCTCCCTTACTGAAAGATGCCAGTTTTAGGGAATTACAGGGGAGACGACGTGGGAAAAATTCTTTAAAACAATTTCAAGTTGCTCTATGTAGGAAAAAATTTCATGGATTTTTCCTTTTTGTACAAAAATTTTAAGAAATTTTCTTCCATCTTCATATCTTTTTTTCAGAATTCTTTTATTCGAACTTTGGAATCAACTACAATTTTTTTGAATGACTACATACCCAGATAGCACACTGCAGTGCCATAGACGCCCAAAACACGTCACTTTGAGACGTCTGGGATGTACTTGGCACATAGCAGATTCCCAAGTTTACATTCCTAGGACGTCTTTTACGTATGGCCAATGTCCGCTTCGCCGAGATCTCATAGCGGTCCTTATCCCGTCCCATTGGATGGACTTTACACGTACTTGGGACGGAAAAAGGATCTCAAGAAGTCATTAACAATAAATCTTTTTCTGGACTCTGAATTTCGTTCCTTTTTTCTTTCCTCTTCTTTTTCTTATGAGTGTTTGCTGTGCCGACATTTTTTCACGAACGGTGATCCGGATATCCGGACAAAGTTTATTTGTCAGAGTATGCAAAGGGTTACCAGGCACACATCATAATTCGACTGCATATAACCATCATAGTTGAAGAATTCTGGAACCTGACCCGGGGATCGAACCCGGATCGTCGTGGTGAGAAGCCAGTACTATACAGATGGGCCACGAAATCATATCTGAGTTTTGAAGATAAAGCTAATAATGGAATTTTAGAATCCAACTTTGCCGCGAAAAGACAAAGACAGTTTCTCCGAAATTTTCTAAGTGTCGAGAAGGAGCCAAAAAATAAAAACGGGACGCATCAGAGACTTCTACGAGAGGGAGTAAAAAATGACGTATCCGACAAGATTAAAATGAGTAACGTGTTCAAATAAGGGCTCGCAATGGGACATCTTAGAGATTCCCCTGTGCCCCTCGCACCATCCGCACGGCTTTGGTCCCGCCTTGGGACAAGAATTCCTATCTGGGTATCTTTTTTTCGTACGGGAAAGAGGGTTGGGGTTACTTGGAACACCTCATTTTATATATTTTTAGCTATAATTAAGTAACATTAAAAAACTGAGATAGCCATAGTATAGAAATTTTTTTTCTATCCATTGGTTATGCACAAATCGTGTAAAATAACAATAGCGGGGTTGGATGGGACAGGGGTTCGATGGGACAGGGGTTGGATGGGACAGAGTGGTTCTATGTAAGTTCCTGAAATGCCAGAAACATTTCTTTTAGCCGATTTAGAAAGATTAAATAGATGCCTTTAATGTTCATTTGAAACATTTTCTTAACTGTATATATTTAAAAAGATATAGGAAGTTACACTTGGTGTTATTTTATTTTTTTTGTCCCATCCAACCCTGCTCTCCCCTATAATGCATTTGTAAAAAAAATGTTCTTCAAAACAACCATTTTTGTGGGGATGGACTTACAATTGCCGTAGGCTTTTTTAAAATCCGCCCTTTTTGGTTGGCCTGAATCTGTCCCAAGTAGCTCCAATTGAAATGTTCCGTTTTAACCCGCATGACTGATTTTTAATTATTAAACTATAACTATAACAGCTGCACTAGTCTGTCCCACTTTAAGTTTTATTTTTATTTTTTACGGCCTTTGAAATTTGGTTGCGTTTCTTAATAAGAAATCCAAATCCAAAAAATGAAATTTAAAATAATTTGCCCATACCCCACCACTTGAAAAACATGTTTTTTTACCTCAAATTTGTTTTAAAAATTTATAAAAAAACTTTTTCTTATTAATAGTTGGCCTTTTAACATTAGGTGTAGTATAGTGTTCTTTTCAATTGCTCCAAATGTCAATGAAATAAAACAAAACTTGATGACGCTCACCAAAATCACCCTTTTCGTATTTCGCCTTAAGGCCCTAAGGGCAAAAGAGGGTTGTAGTCAGCCGTAGGCAGTACGAAAAGGGTGATTTTGGTGAGCGTCGTCTACAAATTGATCAGAATTAGGCTACGCTCATGAAAAATGGCTGAGAGCCCGTTTTGAAATGGGAGGCGCTTATCTGAACTTTGAATTAGAAATACACATAGTTAGGTTCATTTAAAAAATATTTTAAAAATACCATAAGAATCAGCGTAAAAAACTGATTCTAACCAGGTATGTTTTAAACAAATTGAAATTTCATGCAAAGACCCTATTATCAAAAATCCTTTTGGATTCTGAGAGAGGGATGAAAGGGCTACATTTTGAATCAATTAGTTTTTTTGTAGAAACCGAATATACGGCTAAAAGCGATGCAGTCGGAGGGAGAACCTTTGGGTTTTCGTGATATTTCACGATTTTCAATCCCGATTATCTCGGGAACGAAACAAGATAAAAATCCGGACTTGGCTCTTCCCTACCAAGACAAGTTTTTTGCTATCGAAAAACGGTTAATACAGGGTTGTAGATCTTTTTATGCTGATCATTTTTTATATATGGTTTAGGGTGTGCAAATGAGCGGGAGTGCCCGTAAAACGCGTTCAAAGTTTCGAGTTTTACGGGGCTGACGCGCAGCCCACGCCGGCCAGAAAGGGGGTCGAGCGGGGGGGTGGCGCGTACCCATGGGAGAGGGGTGAGTGAAGGGGGGTATACCTGGGCCATACTATACGAGCCCATGTTTCCCCATTTGCTCCCATGTCACCGGTGGTCTAATGGTCAGCATCCCGGGCTGATATGTTGAAGGACCGAGGTTCGAATCTCAAAAAAGAGAAATTCAAAAACAGTTGAAATTTTAAAATTTTAAAATGGGAATAGCATCAGTCACTGCTATATCATGCGGTCATATGTTGCATTACATAAAGCTATGTTTGTGGGGAGCTACCATACGGCTCATGCTTTCCCTCATCTCACACATGTCAACCGTAGTCTTATGGTCAGCGACCCGAGTTGCCATGCCAAAGATCCCAGGTTCAAAACTCGGTCAAACTAATTCGATTTTTGATAAATTAAATTTAAAAAGCTTCCCGAGTTGATGGAAGTTGAAGATCGGTGGTAAACTGGTAACTCACGACCGCGACAAGAGCGGGAGGACGTGACCGTGATTACGGAGAGGAGAAGGGGAGAGGAGAGAGATGACCCAGAGCTGCAAAATGAATATAATCTAACGTTTTTTAAAAATGTAATCCTCGACTTCTTCGGCGATGAAGAAGTCGAGGATTACATTTTTAAAATGTTAGATTATATTCATTTTGCAGCTCTGGGTCATCTCTCTCCTCTCCCCTTCTCCTCTCCGTAATCACGGTCACGTCCTCCCGCTCTTGTCGCGGTCGTGAGTTACCAGTTTACCACCGATCTTCAACTTCCATCAACTCGGGAAGCTTTTTAAATTTAATTTATCAAAAATCGAATTAGTTCGACCGAGTTTTGAACCTGGGATCTTTGGCATGGCAACTCGGGTCGCTGACCATAAGACTACGGTTGACATGTGTGAGATGAGGGAAAGCATGAGCCGTATGGTAGCTCCCCACAAACATAGCTTTATGTAATGCAACATATGACCGCATGATATAGCAGTGACTGATGCTATTCCCATTTTAAAATTTAAAAATTTCAACTGTTTTTGAATTTCTCTTTTTGACTTGGCCGAGATTCGAACCTCGGTCCTTCAACATATCAGCCCGGGATGCTGACCATTAGACCACCGGTGACATGGGAGCAGATGGGGAAACATGGGCTCGTATAGTATGGCCCAGGTATACCCCCCTTCACTCACCCCTCTCCCATGGGTACGCGCCACCCCCCCGCTCGACCCCCTTTCTGGCCGGCGTGGGCTGCGCGTCAGCCCCGTAAAACTCGAAACTTTGAACGCGTTTTACGGGCACTCCCGCTCATTTGCACACCCTAAACCATATATGAAAAATGATCAGCATAAAAAGATCTACAACCCTGTATTAATCGTTTTTCGATAGCAAAAAACTTGTCTTGGTAGGGAAGAGCCCCGGACTTTTTTTCGTTGGAATCGCCTTGCGATTCTGAGCAGAATAGACCTAGTCCGGATTTTTAGAGTCCTTTTCCGGATTACAATCCGAAAACGACCTCCGTAAAAATGGGGTATTTCGGTGCGTTTGAGTGGGAGATTGCTTGTTAATAAGAAAAAGTTTTTTTTCATAAATTTTTCAAACAAATTTGAGGTAAAAAATTATGTTTTTCAATTGATGGGGTATGGGCAAAGTTTTTTTTTTATTTAATTTTTTGGATTTGGATTTCTTATTAAGAAACACAACCCAATTTGAAAGGCCGTAAAAAAAACCTTACAGTGGGACAGACTAAGCTACACAGGTTTACTGTGTACCAAAAAAAATTAAAATTAATTTCACATCGCATGGCATGTATCGTTTTTTAACAATATTCCTGCATTCTGCATTTATTGTAGTTTAATCATTTGCGTGACATTTTGCGTGATTTCTGGAAAAAGAAATTTTCACTTATAACTCATAAAGTAGGGGAGACGGAGACCGGACCCACTTGGGACACCTTCGGGATTTCCCCCATATCTCCCATCCCCTTACGCAAAAGAGAGAATTTTTTCTGCAAAAACACGCGGAAATAATTCCCACACACCCTCGATTGTTTCCAATTTTATACCTTTAAAAGTATAAAAGTTATTGAGATTTTAATTTTTCGTGTTTTTTTACCAGACCGGGGTCATATTGGACAGATGGACTTTACCATATTGGACAGGGTATTAAAAGAGGGATAGGACGAATAAAAAATTATTAAAAAATAAGGAAATGCCTCTAAAGGGGGGCAAAATCTTTCATTTAAAAAAATTCGATTTTTTTTTAATGTCTGGTTTGCCGAAAGCTGATGTCAAAAATCAGAAAAAAACACTACAATTTCTGGGGGGCCCTCTCCAAAGCCATCACGATATTTCCGTGGTCGTGAAGAGTTACCATGATGCACCATGCAGATGAGTTACCAAGACACCGGAGTTAATGGAAGTGGAAGATACCTATCTTCCACTAATTCCGGATAACTCCAGAATTTCAAGTTCAATTTTTCAAAAGTTGAACTTTGTTTTCCTAACCGACTTGACCAAGATTCAAACCTCGGGCCTTTGGCATGTCAACCCGGGTCGCTGACCAATAGACTACCGTTGACATAAGCCGAAAAGGAAAGCATGAGCCGTATAGTAGCTAGCCGTCCATTAGCTTAGACATTGACTTATTAAATGCAACATGTGACCGCATGATAGAGCAGTGACAGGTGGTATGGTCATTAAAAAATTAAAAAAATTCAATTTATCAATTTAGTTGAACTTTATCTTTCGACTTAGTCGAGATTCGATCCTTGGTCCTTCGACATATCAACCAGGGATGCTGACCATTAAACCACCCGTGATATGACGGCTATGGGAAAAACATGGTACCGTATAGTATGGCCCAGGTTCACTCACCCCACTCTCCACGCGCCACCCCCCGCTCGACCCCCCTTTCTGGCCAGTTTGGACAGCGCGTCACTTCGTAAAACTCAAAACTTTGAACGCGTTTTACGGGCACTTCCGCTCATTTGCACACCCTAAACCCTATGTTAAAAATGATCAGCGTAACGAGATTTACAATCCTAAATTAATCTTTTTTTTCGATATTAGAAAAATTGTCTTGCTAGGGAAGAGCCCATTTTTGTCTTTTTCCAAGCTTCATGCAATATCATGCGAGCAAAATAAAAATCTGCTGTGCGAGGCACCCCTTCACACTGCAACGCGCCGCTAGGGTGTCGGCTTGACCCATACCTTTAGATACTAATAAGGTCTATTGAGAAGACTTTTTAAGAGCCCTGTCTAGTATTTTATTCAATAATATTATTCGGGGGATGCTATTGTCTAGAATTAAATTTAGTTTTAATTTTAATGTTCTATTGTCCTGTAATTTAAATTTTAAAAAATCCTAGGCGAACTATTGTCCAGGAGATTGAAATGGACAGGAGATTAACAAGAACAGGAGTTCCACCGTCTGCGTGCCCCTTAGTTTTTATTAAACAAGATTCCTTCGGTAATGTCCTTCGGGAATTTTTTTAAACGTTAAAGAGACAGAAAATCAAGGTTAAATAGTAGAAAGTAAATAGTATACATTTGGAAAATTCTGAGTCCCTTTATTCTCTTAAATGATTTGATTATCATTAACTAATTGACTAATAATCTGTCAATATTATGAGTGGTGCGACTTAGGTGTGGCGGAGGCTTCGCCCCGCCACCCCACGTCGCACTTCATGTTTAGATTAAGTTAAAGTAACACTTATTACTATAGTAACAATACAATTATATCATGCGGTCACATGTTGCATTATATGAGTCTTGGCTAATAGATAGCGAGCTACCATTATACCCATTTTTTTCCTTCCAACATTATAACAATGATGGTCTAATGGTAATCAACTCAGGCTGCCATTCGCATGGTTCGCGGTTCGAATCTCGATCAAGTCGGAAAGAAAAACTAAGTTTGTAATTTTTGAAAATTCCTCTTAATAAGCTTTCGGAGGTAAATGGAAGTGGAAGATCGGTGGTAACTCTTCACGACCGCAAGAAGATCTTGATGACCGAGGAGAGGACAGAGGAAGAAGGGAGATATGACCCAGAGCTTCAAAATGAATATAATCTAACAGTTTTAAAATGTTCCTCAACTTCTTGGTTGATGACTAACTGTTAAAAAAGGAGGCATAGAAATTTTACTTGGACAACCAAATTTATTAAAATCAAGATAAAAAATAGTAAAAAAAAGAGGTAATAATAAAACAAAAAGGGTTAAAAAAATAAGAGTGGGAAAATACAAAGTAAAAAGAAGAATAAAGACGAAATCGAAATCGAACATGAAAACCAAATCAAATAATTAATACTCTCCACTCCAATAGCAGAAAACTTGTTTTGTTAGGGAAGATTCGAACTTTTTTTTTCTTTTTGTTTACACTGCTGATCATGCACTGACAGTTGGAAGGTTACGCAAAAAAAGCGAATTCACTAACTAGGATTCGGCAACCAGCTAGGTAACAAATACGCAAATTAAATTTCTAAAACAGTAATAAAAACAAATGAAAAAATCGTTCCGCAATGTATCAAATTTTGACAGAATTATGTACAAAATTTGGTGACGATTGGTCATTCAGGGAAGAAACGTATAAAGGATTACAAAATGGACATTAAACCCTCTGAATTTCCCTACTAGCTACTACTACCCTACCCCCTATACCCCACACCCTATATTGTTAAGGACCTTCGTATATAAATATACCTCAGGGATAACTTAAAAACTATGCTAGCAAGAACATTGCGGATTTCTCCATTAGAGTTTCCGTAAAATTCTGCACAAAATGGTTTATACGGGGACTGGCTGCGATGCCTTGGTCACCCTTTTCCAAAAATTGTAAACCCCCAAAACCCCCAATTTCGGCCTCATTGAGTGGTGGACTCAGTGTTAAAACTGAAAGATTTCTTATAGAAAAAGATTTGCAACTTTTAGATAGAGAAAAAATTTAGGTGGCAGTGAAGTCTCTCGTTAAGATAGGACAATTTCGCTGTCCCAAATGGCCCCAGAGACCGTCCTCCACTAAAACACAATGTGGCACAATGTCACTTTTAGCTAGGAAAATTTTTTTTTTCCCAGCTCAGGAAATAACCATGATATTTTCATTAAACTTATTACAGTTAATGATTACACTACAAAGAATAAATTTTATAAAAATTTATTGTTTTTTTTTAAATCATTTTTAATAATTTTACCGTCCATTATGGCCCGGTGTCCCAAATGGGTCCGGTCTCCCCTACTTCAATCAGATCAGATCAGTCAGTCAGATTTTATTGAAATTTTTCTCAATGTGCGTCATATTAATCCTAAGAAGTAGGAAAAAAATATTTAAAAAATATTACGGAAAACTGCGATGGTCCATCTAGCCCCTGCTCCCCCTACTCAAGGACCAAGGGTAGTATTTTTAAAAACACTGCCTTGCGTTATAGTGTTTTAATACTTCCACGACCATGATAAAAGCATGGTATATGGGATGGTAAGCGAACTCCGGCAACACCGTCTAGTCTAGCGGCCAGCATTTTGAATTGCTGTCATCCACCAGAGAGCGAGGGAGAGCTGATATAAAAACATTATTCATTTAATATTTTTCATTCTATTTGATTAAAAAACATTTTTCATTTAATATTGTTCATTGCATTGTCCTTTCATTACTTATTAACGTTTTCCAGACTCGACCATCAGATTAACTTCGATTCAAGTTAGTTCTCGCCGAGTGTATTGCTGCAGACCATTTGCGGTCAATCTCAAATAAATTATCCTACAATGCACCGTGCAATGCGCTACAAAATTCGAGCATGTCAATGGAAATTATGTGACATAAATAGCTTGCCTCGTATTTGTTTTGGTTTTCACTGAGACCTAAATTCAATCTTTTTACCAGTTCAAATATGTACAAGGTTGTGTCCAAAATGCATACAACAAAAACTTGTTATTCTTTTTCTTCGTCAAGCGATCGAGAAAAGGAATGAAAGGCAACAATTGAAACATAAAAATACAGAGTAATGTAACATGTTTTCAACAGGTTTTTTTCATTTTTTGCCTGAAGGAACTTATTTTGAAATCCCCTTAAAATACTCAGAAAAAAATGCGCTGCACACGCAGGACGAATGTGGAAAGGTTTTTGTGAAATAATGAGAAAAATCAGCCATTAGGAATCGGCTCTTCCTACTTGAGTTCAACCCATATCTTACATTCATACAAGTATACATTGTCTTCAATGCACGTAGAATAATCACCATTGCTTCCACTGGAGGCCAACTATACAGTTGAATAAGTTAACTCAATAAAAGTTTAAATTCATTACTAGAAACTTTTTATTTTCACAGGAAATACTTGTTAAAAATTAATACACATTTTTAAAGTTATAAAACTATATGATAAAGATAGGAAATTAGAATCACTATCAATTTAAAAACAACAGTATTTAATATAGATGCATGTATGATTTCACGCGATTTCATAAAAAATTAAAAAAAACAAAAAATTAAAAAAATTAATATAGTTTACATAATGACAATTGCAAATATAAATCACTTTTTTAAATCAAAACATTGCCAATAATACACTGCAACTATTTGCAACATAGCTCAATAATAATTTTTAAATAATGTGTTGTTTTAATTTAGCAGTACACATCAGGTGTCACACAAAATCACGAAAGTTTTTGTCGAGTTGGCCATTCTGTCGTTATTGATTCTACTGTTGTCGGTCGAGGCACGCAACTGGCAAATCCACAACGGCATAAACTGGAATTCATAGGTCACGATATTGGGAAGGTCCAAGTGACAGAAGTTGAGTGCTTTAACAAGCAATCCACCACTCAAGCGCACCAAATCCACGGAGCTCTCTTTTTTCCCATTCCGCCATGGGACTTAAAAATCTGAAATAATTCAAGCATATCCAGTTTTCTACTCCGGATTCACCTGTTTTTGCATAATTTAAATATTTCTTGCCGTTCGGGAGATATTTAACGTTATCGTCTGTGTTTTTTCAAATTATTTGTTTTAACAATTTTGATCTTTGGTATCGCTTTTTGGGTAAATGCTAACCTTAAAAAAAAACAAAAATTCTCCCAAAAGTTTTCTTGGCCATCCCTAAATATGAATCCAAAAGGAATTTACATTCCGGATTAGATTAGCCGAGTTATTCCCAATCTAGTTAAGTGTAATTTTGACAAGTTTCCCACCCAGCCTAGTCGCCATTTTTTATCACTCTCCCTCGTTTTCCTGGCGGATTACAGCCGAAGCGTACGAGTTCTGTGCACGAGTTTCATATTGCTGGCCACTAGACTATATGAAAGGGCCTACAGTATGTCCCCCGGTCTAAAGTGAAGGCCAGGAAAGCGTAGCTTCAGCTGTCATCCGCCACTAACGCGTTTTTCCCTCTATTTCAAATTTTTCGTAAAAAAAATTGAAATATATCTGTAACATTGAATTTCAGGTACAGGAACATTATGCAATTCAGTCGATATTTTAAAATTCTAATTCCGATTTTTCCGAAAAAAATTTTACATGGCCGACATAGGAAACGCCGAAGAGTTAGAGTAGTCCATGGTTAGAGCATGAAGGAGGAAAAGAGGAGACGCTGCTATATATAGTGCAGGTGCATTTCCGTCCTTCCGTTTCAGGGCCATGATTATCCGATGTAATTTGTTTAGTTCAGAAATGAAATCCTTTAATAGATCCTCTACCGATGATGGTTTATGTTTTCCGTGATAATATCCGACGATAAAGGGAAGTCTGATTTTCAAAATGATTTCATTTTCTAAGTCTTCTGGTGAGGCAGATTTGCTTATTGAATTAACAAAACACAAAATAGGGATTACTTCACCCTGTTCGGAATTTTTTAATACGCATACACCGTCGATGTTGCAAGTTATTTTGTAGCGAATTAATTTATCATTCAGTGCTGCTACGTGGCCGCGTATGTCCAGAAAAGCTTTTTCCATTTGCAATTTCTCACTCATTGATTCGATCTAAAAAAATTGAGTTTTTTTATTGTTCTTATGTATAATAGACTAGCTTTCACCTTTTTTCGTAATGAGTCGTGAATGTAATCAGGGTGGTCTTTGTATATAGCTGCATAAGTAAATAGGTCGGCATTTTTGTAGACGAGATCAGGAGAATCACCCATCAAAGCATTTTCGAGACCGAAATGAATATATTTGCCCACTCCTCGTATTGTTTTTGGCTTAGGTAGAGAGCCAGGACGATTTCCTTTTTTTTTGTTGACTTGAACTCGATCTGGGAGCAGAATAAGGCATATTCCTCTCGATCGGTATTGGTTTTTCACGAAAGTAATCTTTTTTCAACAAACTCTCTCCACTGTATGGTAGTGAGTCGTAATCTGCTTCGGGTTTGTTATCTTTCAGCAGTTTAAGTAGAAGGTTTAACGCTTTATGAGTCTGGTTAGTTCCAACAGCCCAGTGCTGTAATATTCTTTTAAACGTTAGAACGCGATCTATTTTTTAAATTTATAATAGATTATATAAGATTCGTCAAACGTAAGTAATAAGTATGACTTGCCTTTGAGTGTTGCATTACGTATTAAGTTAATTGTTTCAGATAAGTCAAATTTTACTATGTTATCGTCCTCTGATTCTTCAGACAAATCCTGATTGCTCATCATTATGTTTTTACTTGCTGCTGCTGATCGGGTTACGTCATTCTAGATAATAAGATGTAACGTAAATATGGATAAACAAATATTGTAATCAAAGCTTGATAATATTTTATTACGTGATTTTTATCTCCATCAACAACATCTGGGTATAACAGTTCCTCATCATCATTGAAACTGGCGAAGTTATTTTGAAACATGTCTCTACTTTGTTCATCAGCTGTATCGTTGTTAGGCATATTTCCTTTGTTAGGTTCTTCTATCACTTTCAGTTCAAAACGTTTCAAAATATCAACGTCGGACAACAATTTGATTTCGCTATAAAAACGGGATGGCACTCCGTTTTCTTTCCAATCAATTATTATTCTAGCCACTTTACCACGCAAATCATTTTTATAATCTCGAGTTAACGATTCCCAAGGTTTTTTCTGTTTATTTGTACCAGTCACTTTCAAAATCATTTGAACTACTTGGTCACTAATTTGCCTTTTCAATTTAATCACTATTTCTTTATTGAAATCCATTTTAGGCAAATAATGGAGGCAACTAAACGCTCAAACCTTCTTGACAGTTCTGATTTCGTTGTTTTTAAATGTCGACAGTCTGACTTGTAATTTTAACTGAAATTGCAATCGTGAATAAATTCACGTAGATGTTGCCATATATTACTTGAATTTAATTACAGATTTGATTTGCGATCCGCCAGATGTCCAGTATTAGAGAAAGTCATATGATTGCAGACAATCATACATTCTCTTCGATAGAGAATCGGTAGTATCAAGTTATAATGCTTGATGACAGTTCACAAAGGACAGACGAAGACAATTCTGGTGAGTCCCATTTTATTATAATATTACGCTTATTGCAACGCAATTGTAAACGGCTATATCTACATATATTAATTAATTGTTATTTAGTGTTTAATCAAAAAAAATTTACAAATATTTTGAATTCCATAGACCTGGAATGAATGGATTAAGTTCACCTTGAAATGGGGCACGACTAACATTTGTCCAACAACCTGGGTCAAATGTAGATGAATCTTCATTTTTTGTAAGTTTCGTCATATTGTTTCTCTTTGTATGTTTTATCGAAAACCCAACTTCATTTACAGAAGGTTGGATATCCAAAGGATGCCTGGTATGGGGAATATGAATTCCTTGATCAGGATGTTTTGCAGTTTAAAGAAGTTCTTCTATTTTATGTGATCAAGTCAACAATTCAAGATCCAATAACATCCGAGACAAGCCAAACATTTCTCAAAATTCCAAAACAATGGTTGTCAAAGTGTAAACGTTATTATCTTTTTCCAATAATCAATTCTTCAGAACCTGAAACAAACCCTGAAAATTATTGAGCATCTGGGCTCTTTCAAACAAGTGTCTATCCAAACAGTTCCTTTATGGAGTGGAAACTAGCTGAAATTTTAAATCTAAATGATCCCAGTAATATTACATTATTGTTATTAAGGGCAATATATTTAAACTTATACATTTTTTTTTAGAAAAATTTAGAAAGGCTTCCAAGAGAGTTAAAACATTCCAGGCTGACCCAAAAAGTGTTTGGATTTCATCTGGAAGTGAAAATTTAAGAGGAACATCCAGACAGAGAATCCCTAAGAAATTTCCCGATTACGAGCTATCTGTCCCCGATTTTACTCAAAGTTCACGCCGACCAGGTTTGCTACAATCAATTGCATCATTTCTCGTTATTTTAACTTATAATACGACTCTTAATTTTTTTTTCTGAAGATGAACCAACAGAAACTTCTGAATTAGTCGTCGAAGAAGGTAATCGACAAGCGGAAATATATCATCAGCAACATCATTCGTCGTCTGTGACTGTTGAGGCTGCCGTTTCCGAAAGTCCCAGTCCAATTGTTTCATCGTCCGTCGTTCCAGCAGGTCCAATCCGTGCCGTTTCAAGTCACAACAGCAGCAGTTTAAACGTCAGAGGAATCGGCAATAATTCTACAACTCTATCCGTCGAGGACGGTCATCAAGGTGATATGCTAACGGAAACGTCTCTATCCGTCGAGGAGAGTCATCAACTGTCGACTGTGAATCAACTGTCATCTGTCGACTATGAATTAAACGGTATGGTAATTAGTATTGATTTAAACTGTCTCTACTACACTAATAATATCCTTTATTGATAGATGATTCCCGAACTATATCAATTCTTCAAAGCGTGAGACCAAAACCTTATGATCTTGGTTTTTCCGATGGATATCAAGAAGCATTCACGATGTTGGACGGCTTTTCTGGCAGATCGCCAACTCTTCCACCTAAATCTTAAAGACCAA
This sequence comes from Daphnia pulicaria, assembly GCF_021234035.1. NCBI lineage: Eukaryota > Metazoa > Arthropoda > Branchiopoda > Diplostraca > Daphniidae > Daphnia > Daphnia pulicaria. The sequence continues at coordinate 8,366,117 of NC_060918.1, read as the reverse complement.
GATTGAGTTCTTCTGACGAGAGATGTAAATATTTCTTTATTGATTTCAAATTCGAATGAATTAATTTTGTGTATTTTTAATATTCACAGGTGCTTGTTATGAAGAAGTCATGAATATGGCCAAGAAGATTAACGCTATTTTCAAGTTTGTTATTGCACAGGAGCAAAAAGAAAATCCTGCTCCTGTGCAAAACTATCACGACGTGATCGTGAAAAAATTTCTCTCCGTTGATGATGATGAAACTGGATTTAAAATGCTTATATACCAACAGATAAGCCGGAGGTTCTACCTAATATAAACAAACTTTTGGAGACCAATGATCAATTATCTATCAGCTTGGTAATTAAACGTTGTATATGTCGTTAGAATGTTTATGTATTAATTTTTTTTAAAGACTTTGAACCTAATAGATTCGTATCAGTCTGCTGCTTCCGATGTTGACGCCATGATAAGAGCTTCCCTTTTAGCCGTTCTCAGCGAGGCTGGATGCAACGCGATGCATTGGCGAAAAACTGCAAATCTAACTGGATTGAAAAACATGTCGCATGTATTGGCTGTGTTAAAAGGTGAAATATTTGACTAGGATAATTAGAACGTTATAACTAAATAGTGGCTTTATTTTTTTATTTAGTCGCAGTTGATGCATACTGCACATAAAAAAATTCATCCAGGTGTCGTCGAGAGATTTCCTTTTAAAAGTACAGGTGCTACGGAAAAACGTACCGCCGTATTCCGGAAAAAACTGGTTCCCTGCCACCGATAGTGGAAAAACATGGAGCTGATGGGGTAAACGAAGAGGACGAGTCCCTAGAACACGTCGTTAATAGTTTAAAAAATAATATCAAAAACTTTGTGATGTCCCTGTGATTATGTGCCATGTTTTTTTATTCTTTAACTTTTTGTTTGATTTATCTCATTTGTTGATACATTAAAATACATGACAATGATCTCATACTACTTTTTTTATTTATTATCAATTAATGAAGGCAATGCATGTTTATTAGGAACGTTTTGGAAATTAAAGCGGGTAGAATAATTTCAAAATGGGATATTTGTCAGTTTCGGGATGTTTGCCTTTTTCTGTCACGAGATGCGGAAGAGTACCGAAATATGTGAAAATTTAGGCTTTATTTGGGTTGCCACCGTTACGGACTTTCATCTGCTAGACTCTTGTCAAAACTATTTTTAAAAGAATGTTGAAGTGAAATTTTGAGTGTAGGGCATACTGTTTATATCGTTTAGAAAGAAAGTGAAAGTGATAATGACTTGTTGCATCATAGGGTGTAGGACAGGGTTAGAAACCAACAAGAAAACATCCAAATCCTACCAAACATAGCAGCTTTTATTTTCCAAAAGACTTTGAACTAAGAGGCAAATGGATAACTGCAGTTAGCCTCCATTCAGTTAAAAGAGAAAATTGGGCTCCGAAGCCCCAAAGCAGAGTGTGTGCACGTCATTTCTTGTCTAGTGATTTTCGCGTTGATAAAATAAATATTGAAGAAGAAACCATAAATACAATTGATGGAATGCGAAGCAGGCATTTACCACATGCAATACCATCTATTTTTTTAAAATTTAAATGGGCGTACTCGACACGAGCGCTGCCCAATTGTATTGCCAACATATAAATTCATAATATTTACAATGATACATTGGGTCGGCAAGACTGGTAGATACATAAGATTGGAGAAACTGGGCCTATCGGCCGTGTGAGTTCATGAAGGTCACCCGGTTACCGCTCTCTCATTTTTCGCATCTGCCCGGCATGGTTAGACCTTCAAGGCCGCCGGTATAGCCGAGAGAGAGAAGCACTCTGAAGCCCCCAATCCCTATCACACTCCGATCTGGGGAATCTGACATTAAAAGAGGAGTGTAAGTAAAAGAGGAAAAGAAGAAAGAAAGCATTGGAAATAAATGACATGGCGAACATATAATTACTTTCGTGTAAAATATAAGAAGCAGTATTGCTGGTTGCTGAAATCAGCTAAAAGACCCAAATGGCCTTACGCGAGCAAGGCTAAAAAGAAGCCTTTTGGTTCGAGAAATAAAACGCGTGAATTCAGCCCACAAGATAGGACTTTGAGGAATGGAATGCAGTGGAGGCGGCCACTGGGAGAGCTCAGCCATGGACTGTGTTTTAAAACCAGCTCGATCATAAAGGGGACAGACGAAGTGTTCCACAGACTCAGACTTATCACCACAACGACAAACAGGATCAGTAAGAAAGCCGAAGCTATATTGATGCGCATTTAAGGCGCAGTGAACAGTGATGATTTGCACCATCCAAGGTTTCAAGTCTAAAGCCCCAATTACCTGTGCGGATGCCACATCAAGAAAGAACAATTTAGTGCAAGTTGGCGCGGATGATAACCATTCCTCATCCCACTCAGAGCTTAGAGATTGAGTATTTGAGACCTGGCTTTAGCCACCGAGTAAAAATTTGGAATAGTTAGGCTCACTGGCATTTGTCTGGCAAGCAAGACTGCTGCCTTGAATCCGTCGGACTCCAAGCGCAGGCCAGTGAACACTGTAGATAAAGATTGAATAGAAACAAGCAATGAGAAGTTCTTGATTTCCATTTCATGAAGCCTCCTGTTAGGGCAGGAAAAGAAAGAAGCTGTAGGAACAAAGAATTCAAAGATTTTGTCAGACGAAGAGCATAAGAAATCATTAGAAAAAAGTAGGGCCGAGTTAAGAAGCGAAGAAGAAGCGTAAGCGCTAACTCTACGTAAAGAGCATTCTAGTGGGAGATGACCATAACTTGAGAAAGCCATACCGTCGACACTGAAACAGACCACACCGAAGCTACGGTGCTTGTCGTCGCAGAAGCAACCACATAAAAGCGGATCAACCTGTCATGAACAGGATAGAGAGAGACTGTACCATCAGACGGAATGGCTATGCGACTAAGATCAATATTCCAAGGAGGATGACTAGAGAGGTGGGGCTACGTAATCAGCTCAGTTCTTGGAGAGCACACAAGCAAGGGTAGCCTTTTATAAATGACACGGCGAGAAGAAGGTGAAAACATTTTGGCATGAGACTGACTCAGCAAAGCAACAGAGGCTAACTCAAAAGCCCTTGCCTTTACAGGTCGTAGATTGGAAAAAATTAGAAGGGAGAGCCTAGGTGCAGTTTTTAACGCTCGTGTAGCCATAAGCGCTACTGAGCGTTGGAAGGAGCGCAGTTTCTTAATCACACTTTTCTTCCAAAGAGCAGAATTCCAGATGCTACAGCCATATAAAAGAACCGGTTCAACCACAGTTTCGTAAAGAAAGAGAATCCTCTTTCTATCGACACCCCATGTCAGTAACAAGCAATTGTTAACAGAGAACAGAGCCCTCTTCGCCGCAGCACATTTTTGAATTGTATGTTGTTGCCAGTTTAACTGGGCATCAATAAAAAATCCAAGGTAGGTTACAGTTTGCGAGCAAGGGATCGAGAATCCATTAATGAGCACTTTGAAAGGGGGTAGAGGGGCAAAGTGACGAGAGAATAGAATGACTTTACAGCACTGAATGATTTAACATCATTTAGAGAGAGCTTGACTCCTTCCAGCCATCCATTTATAGCGTCACAAGCTATTTGAAGGTGAGCAATTGCCACTGTCGAATCCGGGTGTGATGCTATGATTGACAGATCGTCTGCATAAGCAATAAGCATATAAAGAAAAGGAAAAACGATGCGCAGAATGTCATCGATCATAACGTTCCATAGGAACGGCGAAAGGACACCACCTTGCGGGCATCCAACTTCCACTCTCTTTTCAAATGACGAACCATTATGAGACAGAATTGCACAGCGGTCAGCTAGGAAGCTGCTTAAAATTTTTAAGAGGATAATTTTGTGGAGGCCGTGCGGTTGAATGCAACCACAACGAATAAATAAACTTAAATAAATGGGAATTCAGTGACTTACAGTTTGTATTGGGAAACCAAGGAAATTACACTCAGATGAAAGGGGGGTTTCTTCGCGAGAGGTAGCCAGTGGGTGAAGAGGGCTCTCTCTTAATTGCTGTAACCAGGATCACACACTCGACCGACTGTCCTCCCTGGCTTGGGAGACAGACGAACTTGTCGGTGTCCCTCTGACGGTCGATCTGCTTGCTCCTTGCGGCCAATCCGCAACATTCGGCCTTTCCTGACTTTTGACGATTCGAAACACATTCATACATATCCAACTCCACATTTCGAGAGACAAAACATTTGAACACATGATAAAAAAAAAACACCAAACCAAACCCTACCCTGTGGCAGCTTTTAGTGGCACTGGAAGAAGAATGAATAGTATAGACCGGTATAGACAAAAAATAATTGTGAAAGAGAAGAAAGGAATAAAGAACTGGACGGAAATGGACGGATGGCTTCGTTTTCAAATGGAATTATGATGGAGGTATGAAGGTGAGGTGAAAGACACATGAATGAACAATGAGAGTAAATAAATGCGGACGAAAACACAGAAATAGACAAAAATAAAACACAATACAAGCCGTGGTCAATGCCGTTCGTATTCGTTGTGCCACCGTGGTGCTCGAGTCTGTCTCCCGGCCCTTGTTCTTTCCGGCTCTCTCGGCTGGACTGGCTGTTGCTCCTCCCCCACTGTCTCTGTAGCAGCAACTGACGGCAAATTCTCTTCCGGCTCTTCCGTGTCGTTAATGCCTTCTCCTTCCTCCTCTGTGTCAGAACTTTCTTCTTCTTCTTCGGAATCGTCTCCTTCGACATCCTCACGAGCGTGAAAGCGGCGGATTTGACACACATGAGCATTGAACATCCTAAACTTAGTTTTTTTTCGCCTCGCGGGCAAGTCCTCCACTAAATAAGTCGTCTCACACACTTTTTTCACCACTTGATAAGGGCCAACAAATTTCGGCAAAAACTTTTTTGTTTTACCCTTCTTGATCAATTTGCGTCGCACGAGAACAAGTTCACCGACACGTAACTCTTGCGTCACTCGGCGACTACGGTCTACACGCTCTTTCACCTTCTGTTGTTTCTCGATGATTCTGAGTCTTGCAGCTTCTCGTAGGTCCGCCACTCGTTTCGCAAATACTGCGTAAGGTTCCGGACGTTCTGGTGGCCACGGAAACTTGTTTTCTTGTGCCATCACTGGACGTCTGCCATAGACCATCTCAAAGGGTGTGATTTCGGTTGCTGACTGCCTCACTGTGTTAACTGCTAACGCTGCTCCTTGTAGTCTTACATCCCAATCCGTATGTGTTGTGTTTAAGTATGCTGCAATCGCCAAAGTTGCTGTCCTATTCAGCCTCTCGACAAGCCCATTGGTTTGCGGATGTTCCGGTGTAGCCGGAATATGGTCGATTCTCCACTCCGTCATTCTAGCGTCGAACTCTTTGGATGAAAAAACGGGACCTTGATCACTTACGAGCCTTTTCGGATGACTATGGCGATGGATGATGTTATCCTGAATAAATGGAATGACGTGGTCGGTTGACGTGTCTGGAACGGCTGCCACTTCCACCCACTTTGTCAGATAGTCGATCGCCACAATTACATACTTGTTTCCGGAATCAGTCGTTTGCAGAGGACCCAGATGATCAAAGCCCAACATTTCAAATGCGTGAGCTGGCGGTGGAATCGGTTGCAATCTTCCGACGGTTTGACCAACGGCATGCTTGTGCAATTGACAGTACATACAAGAAGAAACATATTTTTTTACACTAGCAAACATTTTAGGCCACCAGTAGCGCTTACTAACCCTTGCGAAAGTCTTTTCCCTTCCCATATGCCCAGCATGAAGATCATCATGACAACTTTTGAGAATTTTTCTACGAAGAACGGAGGGAACAACAAGAAGAAATTTCCTACCGGGACCAAAATTCTTCTTATATAAAACTTTCTTATGTACAATAAACTCGTGAGGTTTTCTACCGGGGTTTGGGTAACTTAAATCTAAACAAATTTTACGCAATTGGCTGTCCACCTGCTGGAGGAAGGCCAATTCATGCGGAGCATAGCCCGAAGGCTTATTACTTTGCAACACACAAATAACATGATCTGTCTCGCATTCCGGCAAGTCTCCGTCCGGATTGCGAGAGAGAGCATCCGCCATAACATTACTTGTACCTTTTAAATGGCACACCTCAAAATCATACTCCTGCAATGAAAGAATCCATCTTGCAAATTTACCGTTCAGTTCCTTTTTCGTATGCATCCATTTTACCACTGAACTGTCGGTTTAGACTAAAAATCGCCGACCATAAACATATGAACGAAATTTCTTCAGCGCCCAAACTAGCGCAAGACATTCTAACTCCTTAGCATGATACCGTGACTCCGCGTCTAACAACGTCCTACTTACGAATGCCACTGGCCGTGGCCCAGCACCATCATCTTTCAACTTGACGGCTCCTAATCCTAAGTTGCTCGCGTCCGTTTGAATAACGACATCTAATTTTTCATCGTAATGGGCCAGTACGGGTGTGGGTCAGAAGCTGCACGAGTTTTTGTTTGGCCGCTTCCTGCGTCTCCGACCAATTCCATGGCTCATTTTTCTTGAGCAATCTGTACAGTGGGCTGGCAACAGCCGCAAAATCTGGGATGAAGCGCCTGAAATAAGAGGCTAGGCCTAAAAAGGCTCGCAACGATTTAACATCTTTCGTTTGGAAATTAATAAGAGCTTGAACTTTGTCCGAATGCGGACGGGTACCATTACCGTCAATCACGTGACCCAAATTCTCAACTCGGGACGTTGCAAAAACACACTTTTCCACGTTAAGCGTCAAACCTGCTTTTTCTAGTGCCATAAGCACAAGCTCCAACCGCTCCTGATGTTCTTGGAAATTTCTGCCGAAGACGAGCACATCGTCCAGGTAGACAAGACACATATGCCACTTTAAACGCGATAGTACTTTGTCCATCAACCGCTGGAAGGTTGAAGGCGCGTTATTGAGTCCAAAAGGAAGGCGACGAAACTCGTAAAGGCCATCTGGAGTGATAAATGCTGTCTTGCACTGATCTTTTTCCGCCACTGGAACAATAGTTTAATAAATTAATTTCAATAGCCACTAGCTAAATCAAGACTTGAAAAAAATTTGGCGCCTGAAAGGCGATCAAACACGTCGTCTATTAACGGCATCGGGTATACATCTCTCTAGTTACTGAATTTAGTCTTCTATAATCTATACAAAAGCGGTGGCTACCATCTTTTTTTCTTACCAATACGACCGGGGCTGCCCAAGGGCTCGACGACGGCCGAATCGTTCCTGACCTCAACATTTTGGCCACCTCGTCCACAATTATTTCCCTTTCGTACCTTGAGACCCGGTATGGTGCTGACCGGACTGGTTTGGCGTCGCCGGTGTCGATTAAGTGTTCGGCCTTATCCTTCTTTCCGATTTGTCCATCTTCGTTGGGAAAACATCGCCAGCGTCGCTTGATGACAGACAAAAGATCGATGTTCTCCTCCTCCGATAAATTTTCACCCAACCTCAGCTTGTCCACCCATGATGGTCGCAGTGTTGTCTTTGACTCGTTCACCGTCGCCGTACAGCAAACCGGAAAATCTGCCTCCTTCACATCCATCACGACCTCTCCTTCTAGGTCGATGTCCACTGTTGTGATCAGGTCGCGTCGTTTGAATTGAAGAGGACTGGACTGTAGGTTGACGATCGGAATCATTAGTTTACCTTTCTTGATGTTCACTATTGTCGACGGAACCATCCACTCCTTGCCCGGATGAGCGCATTGATTCAGCTTCACTGCTCCTTTTCCGGTGAATTTTCTTTTTACTTTTGCGGCGACGAACATCATGGAGTCGCCTGGAATAAACGCCGAATCGATTAATTTAATTCCGAGTCCACCACGAGAACGTTTCGGTGCGGACTCGGCTTCATACATTTCAATCAATTCGTCTGACACACATAAATTTTCCGAAACAATTTCCTCAACTTCGTCTGCGAATCTCACCTTCTTCATCTTCTTTTTCCTTTTTACCTCCTCACACTTTCTACAATCAAAAATTTCCTCCTCTTCTTTCCCCATATTAATATCCGTACCCTTCCCTTCTAAAAAAAGTCTCCCTCCCTTTACAACAAGGTTTGCTTTACTGCTTACTAACCAATCTACTCCTAAAATTAAACAAAATGGCGATGATTTAATTACTGCTACTTCCGATAATTTCGTCTTGATACCTCCCCACCCAATAATTAAAGAACAAAATGAATCTACTGGCACAATCTTATTGTCTACACCTCGTTACTTATACCTTGTTTCTCCCGGTCTGAGCGCCATCTTCCCCAGCTTACTGGCCGTACCAAACTTAATGGCGCTACCGGAGGCCCCCGAGTCTACGAGTGCGACCACTTCACCAATTTTATCAATGATTACTTTAATTAAAGGGAGACAAGGGCGCCAAGGTAAAGAAGCGTAGCTGGTCAACAATGGCCTTGCCTCTAACGACCAGCGCTTGTGTGTTCCGGCCGTGTCGGACAATAACGAGCTTTATGGCCCGTGTTGTGACAGAGCCAACACTCCATCGGAGGCCTTGCTGCCCCAGGTGGACCTCCTCGGCCTCTTCCTACACTTCTACTTACTGTCAAGCTCTCCAATTTGGTCGCCAACTCTGCAACTAACTTCTCACTAAAGTTGTTGAACGCTGCTGCCAAATCAGGGGGCTGAGGTAGCGGAATATTCATATGACGATTGGGTGTCACATCTGATCTCGCTGACACACCTAACTGTTCCAGCTGCTGGATTTTAGCTATGAAAGCTGAGATATTTACTGGTGCTGCTGCTGTCATTGCGGCAACGTGTTCCCATTTAGCCAGGCCGTTGATCAGGAAAGGAATGGCGTCTTGTTCCGCCAGAGGAGTTGGTGAAAGGCGGCATAGCCAAAACTTATCCAGTGCGTATTCCATTCCCGATTCGTTTGGCTGTTGAACTCTGTCTTGAATTAGTCGATTTTAGTCTGCAAAAGACAATCGTCTAGAAAAATTAGTAACCAAAGCCACCGACCATGTGGCCCAATCAGCGTGCGTGTGGCCGGTCTGTACATGCCACAGGAGCGCCGTTTTTACCAAACGTCGGATTCCTACTTGCAATCTGTGAGCATCAGTCCAATCTTCTGAAGTTGCTACTCTATCTATATGATTAATAAACCCTTGAACGTCCTCATCCATACGTCCTTCGAACTTTGGTATACTATCAACTACTGCAGTAGAAGGTCTATTTACCATTGGTCCAGCAGTTACCAGATTCCGTAAAGCCGTGTTCTCATCTTGTTGAGTCCGAAGCGCCTGCAGTAAATCGTCGTGCTTCTGTTGTTGTAGCACTCTATCATTCGCTGCTGCTTGAGTGAAGGCCGTCAGTGCCTGTATGAGGTCGTCGTTGGTCGCCATCGGTGCTGGGCTCAATCTGGCCGAAAGACGAGATGGTCTTGTTGGTGACGGTTGACTGACAGCTACACTCCCTCCTGATGAACTCCTGAAGAAAATGGCTGGTGCCCGCGGAATAAAAAGGCAATAAACATGCGGCAACAATCACACAAAAGAAAATGGCACGGGGGCGTTTAACGAAGAGGGTGGGTGGGAGAGAAAAAAAAATGGCGATAATAATTATTAGACCAAAAAAAAGAAAAATCAAGATTAGGGCGGAGGGACCAAATATACAAAAAAAAATATTCGGCGTGGGAACTTTTGTGACTATCTCAAAAAGAAATGAGACAATTCAATGGCCACATCTCATCCCTGACACCAATTGTTGTGGAGGCCGAGCGGTTGAATGCAACCACAACGAATAAATAAACTTAAATAAATGGGAGTTCAGTGACTTACAGTTTGTATTGGGAAACCAAGGAAATTACACTCAGATGAAAGGGGGGTTTCTTCGCGAGAGGTAGCCAGTGGGTGAAGAGGGCTCTCTCTTAATTGCTGTAACCAGGATCACACGCTCGACTCAAACCGACTGTCCTCCCTGGCTTGGGAGACAGACGAACTTGTCGGTGTCCCTCTGACGGTCGATCTGCTTGCTCCTTGCGGCCAATCCGCAACAGTGACAAGATCTTTTAGACAGAGCAAGAGCAGCAATAATGGCAGGGTGCCAAGCAGAGTCGAAGGCACTCTTAATGTCAAGGAACGCGGCAGCAGAGAAGTGTTTGATCGCGAAACCATTTTCAACAAAAGACGTAAGTGAATGGGTTTCAGTAGATTTACCTGCCAGAAAACCATGTTGCTCCTCACTGAGCCAGTCGCAGTCGAGTCAGCGTGCCAGTTAAGACGTCCAAGGATCATTTTTTCGAGAATTTTAGCCAGATTGCTCCCCAAACCAATAGGCCTAAAGTTCTGAAGATAATCATAGGATTTTTTGTTTGGTTTGCCGATGATGGTTACCTTCACAGATTTCCATGAGACTGGGAAGAAACAAAGTAGAAGGCACGCATTTAGGATCGCAATAAGCCGAGCCTGAATCGAGGGAATACAAAGAATCAAGTGTGTGACCCTCTGTCCATTATTTCCAGGCGAGGAATCAGGATTGAGCGAAGAAACTCCAGAATTAAATTCCCAATCACTGATCAGGGGAACAGGAGTCGAGACCGGACAAGAAAGCGCAGTCTCAACTAAACGCTCAGTTTCAGCGTGAGCAGCCATGGACGGGCGTTTACTTGGAAAGAAGTGATCCGTGCAGTGCTCAACAATAACCGACGGGTCAGAGACCAGTTCACCATTTATAATAATAGTCTCAGGGAGAGAGATAAATTTGCATTTACCCGTAAAAGAAGACAAGGCTTTGAAAGTGTCACTATTGGATGCGGTTGTACGGTAACAAGACCATGAACGGTTTTTTTCCTTTCTTAACTTTCTTTGATAAATAGATTTGGCAGTTTTGTACGATGCACGGTTTGACTCACTTTTGTCATGGGACCAAACTTTAAAAGCCTTTCGAGTCTTCGTTTAAAGAGCACACAGCTCCCTGCTCCACCAGGGCAAGTTTTTGGCTGAAAAAGATAGGGGCGCTGTTCGAATTCTCGCTGCGCGAGCACACTTTACAATAATACTGGTTAGGGTCTCAATTTCGAGGATGACCGAGCTCTCAGAAGTAAGGTCCAAAGAACCCGACAAGGTCGAAAGCTGATTTCCCCAAAACTTATGAAATAGCTGTTTGTCAAGTCGTGCGACCTTAGGAACCGGTCGAAAATGAGGCTGGGCAAGAGGATGAACATACAAAGCAGTTTTGGATTCAACTTCAAAATAGAGAAAAGAATGATCGGAGGGAGAGGCGAAAGGAAGGAAAAGCCCTCTGGGCATTTTCACCAAGCCACCAGCAAGGGTAACATCCACAAAAGATGTGCCACCAGGAATAAATTCAAGATGTTGCTTGTTGACATTAATAAAGTTAAGCTTGTGCATCAAAACAAGAGACTCAAGATCCACACCTTTTGGGTCTGTACGGTTGGAATTCCACAATAGACTTTTAGCATTGGCGTCGATACCAAAAATAGAGCACGGGCTGGCGAGTTCAGTAAAAAGTTCATTCAAAGAATCACAGAAGTTGACCAGAGAAGGTCGTAAATAGAGGGACATAAAACGATAGGTTCCAAAACGGGAGGAAACCTCGATACACTCAGAGTGGTTGGCTCTGTGCATCAATTTGACACGACCAGAATCGGCAATGGTCTGTCGTAGGAGAATAGTAGCACCATAAGCATGATCTGAGGATAGGGCATGAAAAGCAGCGTACCTAGGGGGAACATTAGCCAGAGTCGGAGATGGACCGGAAATGGTGTAAGGCTCTTGAATTAACACAATGTCGATAGACAGGTCTGGCACTAATTGAGAAAGATTAGCAGACACAAGTTTTGAGTGGTAAAGGTTGATCTGCAGACAGCACAGATTGGTACAAAGGAGAGAAGAAGAATGCGTTGGAAGAAAATTGCTCTCCATTTACTAGTCATGGGATGCGCGGTATCTGTCAACAGCTTTAATCTGCGCAGGACACTGTTTATCGCCGGATTTACGTCGTCCATTACAATTGACACATTTCCACTCTTCCTTCGCAGCATCACACGCGTTTGTTCGATGTCTTCCAGCACATTTGCCACAAGCCAAGAGCTTAGCTGTACAGCCTTGTTGAAAGTGACCATATCTTTGGCACTTATAGCATCCTCTCACTTCTCTATGAAGGTCAACTTCAACAACCCGATGTGGCCCATTGTCGCAAAAGACGGTCCCTTTGCGCAAAATAATTTGTTTTGCCTCCTTAGAGATCAAAAAGATTTTTACATGTCCGATTTTGGTGTTAGGTTTCGTATAGATCAGCTTACAGACTGTATCTTTTTGGAAAACAAGGGATTACGGTACTCAATCTGAGCCTGAAGCTGCTTCAGATAAGAGACATCAACGAAGTGGGCAACAACTGGGTAATAGATGTTCAAAGGATAGACAGATTCAAAGATCAAGGAGCACTCAGCCTGCTTTTTCAGGACATTTGCAGCCTTGGCTGCCTCTTCCGTATCATTAAAAGTAATCAAAAGTTTGTTATTTCTTTCTCTTACGTTTTGGGGAACCAAACCGCTTGACTGAGTATCCATCATTTTCTCAACACTGACAATGTTTAGAGGAACAGCTGGTTTTTCACCTTTGGCATAGCTGGCTACAAGAACAGCACCAAGTACTGTCCCTGGTAGCACACTCACATCCATAATCCATCATACGGATGTCTTCATGTCTAAATCGAATCTCATCTAGCTACAACCTAAATAGGATATCACATGGATGCTCAATTTACTACGGCCTTATGCTATGTTCGTATAGATCTACATTTCTCATACGATCACGGACATCCATTTGTGACTAGAAATCAGACGCTTAACAGACAGACGTAACATGACATCTGGGAGATGTCCAAATTATCTTTCCACAGGATAGATAAGGACGACAAGGACTTTAAATTTTCATCATTTTAACTGCTAGAAATATTACAAAGCCGTTGATCCAAATACAGTTGAAATGTAATAGCATGTGATGTAGTGGGTAGAGCACTGAAGTACCACTCCAAAGAACGTGGTTTCTTGCCCACCGAGGAACGATCCTTTTTTTTTTATTTTTGCTTGAATTTAAGTAATTTGAAGACGGGTGTAAGCCGTACCCATTTTGGATGCCTTACAGTGCGACATTAGTATAGACATATGCAATCCTTTTGACGTAAGGTTAAGATATCTCACTCGGCGTATTAGATGGGCGACGTACATCCTATGGATAGAGGCCAGTGTTTCCTATCTTTTAAAAAGATAGATAAGATACCGATAAGATAAGATACTTTCGGTAATTTTTGTGTATCTGTATCTTCCTACAAAAATGTCATTAAATATCTTATCTTATCTGTATCTTTGATCAATTTTGCTCAAAGATACAGATAAGATACAGATACTTGCATTTTATCTTATCTATTGAATTTATCAGATAAGATAAGATAAGTTACTAAAGAAAAGTGGCGGATTTTGTTTTTTTGGCGCCACTTGTGGCTTTGCGTCACAAAATATGTTGTTTAGTATAACCTCAACGGCTCTTTCACATTCACAGCAGTCGAAAATTAACGTTTTTCTTTGTTTTTGGTCAAAATTCACAGTTTCACACGTGTTAACTGTTAAGTAAGTCATGGTTAATCTTAGCTTACACTCATTATTTTTCAAAAAGAATTTCAACTGTGACTTCACTGGTAGCAGCACTGTGAGCACTGGTATCGAAATACTATGTGCCAAACGAAACAGAAAAAAAAACAGATCTGTTTTTCTACTTTTCTAACCTCATGTAGTCATGTTTATCAAGTACAATGAACAATGCGAAAGTGAACGCTGCTACAATAAACTATAATAAACTTTTCTTTATTAGTAGAATTATATTATGATATAAAATTTAATTTTCTCGTTTTATTACCATTTGATCACTATGCTCACCATGTATAATAGAAAAAGTACAGAAATTCAGCAAACAACACTAAGCTGATTGAATGATTAGGCTACTAAACTTTGCTACGCTTTTTTCATTTTTTTAATTTTGATTTTTGAAACATATCTTTTTAAAGTATCTTGTATCTTATCGGTATCTTATCTTTTCAACTCATTTTTCCCAATACCTTATCTTATCTTTTCAAAAAATGGAGGTCAAGTATCTTATCTTATCTTTTTGGACTTAAGAAAAAGATAGGCGTGCTACCAGGGAAAGCACGAAACACGCCTTTAGTTAATTTGCGCTCTACATTTGGATTTTTTTTGCGACATAAAAAGGGATGGGGTAATATCAAAATTATAAAGTCTGTCGCAATAAAAAAAGGCGAATATTCGCTTTAGTTATTCGCTTAGGTTGAGAGAATTTTGGTTTAGTTTAAAATGGTTGTCGATGGCTTGCGGAAAGGTTACCAATCATCTGCTCGATGAAGGTCAGTTGCTTGAGAGATAAATGTCTTAAAGGCTGTTTCGTTTTCTTGACAATTAAGTTTTTGGCAGCTTCTATAAAACTACCTTCTATACTCCTGTTCCCATTATGACACCGAAGCTCAGAAATATAACCATTTAGATCCACTGAGAATTACTAGTGGCACGTTTCTAACAAAAAGTGCTCTGATTTCCGCTTATTTTGCGTTCTTCTGTGATGACAACTTTGTATTAACAAGCATAAGAAAAGGTATGAGGGGCAGGTAGGACAGAACCACTTTTAAAATTACTGATGACCTTGTCTACGAAAGCCAATTTGCTGTCAACTAACTCAGTTTTCAGCTTCTTAACAGTGCTTTCCAGTTCACTGATTCTATCAAGGTAGACAGAGTTATCCATCTCCAGCATGTGAGACATACAAGATTTGAGATGAACAATGAGATCAGATTTGTTTAGAGAGGATAGGCTCACTTGTGACAGCGTGTTAAGAAGAATGCTCATCTCATACTTTCCTTTCTTGAAGGCAGGTCAAGGCAGGGATGGTGACGAGGTAGGAGAAAGAGCTCTCTCTCCCTTGTGTCCACTTTACACAGTAGCTGTTGGCAAAGGAGTGCTGGGCTGCGAAAGTACGGTGAGGCTGTTTCGACGTCTCACCATCTGTCTTGTTTCTGGGAGGGGGGGAGGGGGCAGCCCCCACTGTTGCAGCATTTTGGGTTTGATCACTTTTAGCCAGCTTGGCACAGTTTCTTGTACAGAATTCTTGATTTTGGCAACAGAATCAGTTGTTTGTTTTGTACCTTGAGGCTTGATTGACAGCTGAATCATCAGCCAGAGGGTGGCAGCGCCACCACCAGCAGCATTCATAGAGGGGGGAAATCGATCCAGATAGGAATTTAAAACTAGATGTCGACCAAAAACGAGTGGCTGACTGGATGCAGGATAAAAAACTGAACATGGTAAGCAGACCAGGGATAAGTGTGCACAATTTGAAAATTAGATCTGAGGGAAATATCACAGACAGACTTCCAAACGTCATACCCGATCACGCGCATCATGCCCGATCTATCAATCTAACACCGGAGGAAGGTGTATATGGTTTCATTAGTCCTAATTGATCAATATTTATTAATGAGTCATGTACTCGTAGTATCATTGCCAATCTTAAAATAATTTTATATTCCCAATCAAATAAGCAATGATGAATGATGTTCGCGGTGCAATAATTACGCGAAAACACGCACAATCAAAGTTGTCTAAAATGTAATGTCAATTTTGTTTTTTTCATGAAGTACACATGTTTTGTTTGATATTTAAAAGAAATCACCCTTTTCATATTTTAAACCCGCGCCAACCCGTAACGATAGCAACAGTGAAAGCCCAGATTTTCACATATTTCGCTACTCTCCCGCATCTGGTGGCAGAATATGGAACGAATCCTTCCCGTGAGGCAAATATCATCATCGCCTCAAAAATTTGCCCGACCAGCTCCTCCTCCATTCCTCCTTCATGCTTAGAGTGCTTTATTATCTCTTGTCGTCTGCAGCCTTCCTGTGCTAATACTTATATGTTATTCAGATATTTGGAATATAACGTGGGTGCTAAGGTGCTTGTACTTGTTGATGAATATATTTTGCCCATTGAATAAATATAACCAGTTGCCTGTAATCTTTGAGTTAAAAATGATGCGTTACTCGAGAACGTGCAACATTTTTCGAGTATGGCGAAGATTTTCATCCATCTCTGCGGAATCGGTGCCGGTAACAGAATCGATAACAAATGATATATTTCGAACCAATGAGTCTAATCCAGTAAGTTGTTTTCATCATTATTGTATTGTTCTAACAACTTTCTTATAATTCTCATGTCATTGAAAAGGTAAATCACAGAGTTGAGCACAATAGCCGTTTCTATAGTATTTCTGAACCTGTCAAGAAGCAACTCTTTGCAGGAGGAGGATTACCAAAAGAATACCAATCGCTAAGTGAAACATTAAATGGATTGTGTATTATGGTAAGAAAGCCTGCAATTGAGCTTATACATTATCTGAACAAAACAAATTTTGATGCTCCAGTTCTTAGATATGTGCTGTGTAAGTTACCTTTTTTTTCATGCCTTTAATAATGTTAACAAACCCTTTATAAGTATTACACCATTTATTGCAGATGGAAAGACTGGAGTTGGAAAATCTCTTTCTCTAGCTCATATTGTCCATTATGGTAGCAGTGCTGGATTTGTTTTAGTTCATGTTCCGTGGGGTAAGAACTAAGGAAGATTATTACTAAATATTTTGTGCTAATAATACCATCCTATTCAACTGATTTTTAGTTCCCAAATGGTTTCAATACGTGAAGGTTGCCACTCCTTCATCAGTTCATGCAAATAAGTATGATCAACCAATTGAAGCAGTAGAATGGTTAAAGCATTTTAGCACACAGAATGGACATCTGTTGGATAAATTAGAGGTGATATTAACATATTTATATGTTCTTTTTGTATTCAGTAGTTTTAAGCCAATGCTTTTCTATGTGTACTCATTATGGGTTTTCTGAACTTAAAATAACAGCTGAAGACAAGTAACACCTACACTTGGAGTAAACGAGAAGTGACTGCTGAAGGATCTCCTCTGAGTGAATTGATAGATTTGGGTCTCAACAGGGCCAAATATGCAACTGGTTGTATTGTTGCTTTGTTAGATGAACTTAAAAAAGCCGCTTCAAGCAAACAGTACGTTTCATAATGCAATTTTGAATCATATTAAACCACGGTTATCTTACGCAGATGCCGCGTTCTCGTGGTTATCGATGGATTTAATTCTTTCTTTTCACGGAAATCGAACGTGATCAGGGAAGACAAATCCATGGTTTTACCCTCAGACTTTTTGCTAACGGATGCATTATTGTCTCTTACAAGAAATGATTGGGTATAAAACATAAATAGTGATTATTGGAATGTTATTTGATTTCAAAATATGGGTTGAATTTAGAATAACGGAGCCGTCGTAGTATCAGTTGATCCATCGGCTCATCCTCCGGAACTGCGTGAATCACCTCTGCCTAGATATCTTCTTGGAAAAACAGTATTTCAATTTATGGTATTCATATAACAAATTAAACAACTCCGTTGCCATCCATCTAGGGTTTCGAACATCTAGATCCTTTCGTCCCGATCGAAGTACAAAACTATAATGACAAAGAATTTCGTTCGCAAATCGACTATTACATTGAACGAAATTGGCTTCAGCAACCGAAAGCCCGCACGGACAATGGACGAGCTGAACTGAGTTTTACTAGTGGCAAGCATCCATACAGTTTAATGAGACTTGTTGCTCCATATTGATTGGATGATTATTAACAATAAAAATAAAAGTCAAATAATTCTTAGTCCGAAATCATTTATTTAAAAATACATCACATACAAATTACAATCACATACAATATTAAATATTATCTGTACATTTCTCGGTATTTCATAGTAGTCGGTTCATTCCTTTGATAAAGTGATTCTGGGGAATCAATTTCGGAAGGTGTGTCATAAATAGTTGCGATGGAAGACCCTTTACTCGTGTTTGAATTCGCAGTTCTGAATCGAGGAAGGCGCTCCCCGAAATAACCTAATCCTTTTCTTTCTTTCGGTTTTTGTCCTTCGCTTTCAATTGGCTTAGCGATTCCTTTTTGAGCGATTCCGAGACCACAACCATCCCGCCATCCGTGTTTTTCCATTAAACGACGGCCGATTCCTTTAGTATGCTTCTCAAAGGGGCCTACGACTTCCGTTTTTGCTGAATGTCGAATGTGTGGTTTTGGTTGCATTAAAGGTCCTTGAGGTTTTTTAAAAACACTTTCCATATTTCCTTGGCGCCACATGGTACTCCGACGCATATCTAAGCAATCTCTTGCATCCTAAAGGAATTTAAAATTTACGAAAAATGAGAATAGATATAAGCTAAAAAATCAAAGAAAATAATAAGTAAGGTAGAAAATTAGACAAAAGCGTACTTTATCACCGCCATTTTCTTCAGAATACACTGAGTAGTCTACATCCCAGTCGTCGGTGGTTTGTTCATCGAAATCTCCTTCCGTTTCTTTCCATCTCTGAGCGTCAGTGTACCAAACGATTCCTGGTCCCCCTTTCTCCCAGACTACTTCCATTTCTTCTTCATATAGTCTCTCTTTATTTCTCTCCTGTTCTGTTACATCATCATGTAAATCTTCATGTCTGTCCCACTCTTCTTGTTCCTCATCATCAACTCTTTCTTTATTGTTTTTATCAATTAAAAATGCTTTAGAATGAGTGGTTGACCCATAAGAAGTATTGTCTTCTTTGTTTTTGGAAGATATAATTTCTTCTGATGTATGACTTCTGTAGTTGAAGGGAACACTACCATATCTTCGAGTTTTCGTCTTTGGGAAATTTAGTCCAAGTTTACCAATGAGTTTTGTGGGTAAGCGACAAGACTGAATTAGAGCCAAAAAATGTTTTGTAGGTGTTCCTATATTTCCTTGAGGCATCAGAGGGGGAGGTTTTAATTCAATCATCTCTTCTATCTTGTTTAATGTTAACTTGATTTCTGCTTCATTATCATTCAAACAGAGAGAGGAAATGGGGAGATTGTCTAAACTGTTTTCCACCACTGTTACACGAATAGAAATACATCTACTTGAAAGAAATGTATCATCTTTATTAATCCAATTCTGAAAGTGATATTTTTGAATTGTTTCTTTCCTTTTTGCTTGGTTAAATAATTTCACTAAGCAGCACCGAGAATTTTCAATTAGAAAGGCATTGTTCAAGCCAGGAAATTTTTTATTGGTTATTTCCGAAAATTTTACCAACTCATGTTGAGGTCGATGACGAAAATGAAAACACGAAAAGTGTGTTTGACGTTCTAAGAAATCTGAGAAGAAGTGCCTTAAGTCCGAAGAATGAAAATTTGGAGGAATGTTCAATATCATCATGTAAACCGAATCCATTTTTGATGACCACAACAAAACAGAACAAAGCGAAAAGTAAAGTAACACGGTAACACTTTGTGTTTCTCTGTCGTCTGTCTACAGACGCTTTTATCTCCTTTATTAGGAGTGAATAGAGCATGGCTATGGAATAGAGTTGGGACCGAAGCGGCTGTTGCGCATTGGATCCACCAGCCACCAGTCCACCACTGTCCACTCATAGACCATGCCACCATAGATAAAGAAGACTGGTTTCGCATGTCCTATCCTTTTAGCCCTATCCCTACTGACCCCGAGTTTCTGTTTTGCTTGTCCTGCCCCTAGCGGATAAACTGCTGTACTGCACCGTGGCTACCAAGGGTGTTGCAGACGAAAGTTGTTTTCCTTCTGTCTTGGTAAAATTCTTTGCTGGCGTTTAAAAGTTCTAGGTAATTTTTTCATACAAATTTTTACTTAAAAGTCATTTTGTATTAAATTTTGACGTTTGCCAATTGCAAAGGCAGAGAAATCAATTGAATGATTGCAATGGAATAGATGTTAGCAGAGTGTAGAGAACAAAACGTACACTAGAGGGCAGGACAAGCATAACAGAATCGGGAAAATCGGAGGAAGGGTAGCAAGAATTCTGGCGACAGTTGGCCATGTTAATTTTCTTATGGACAGCATCAACCAGTGGTCTTTGTCTATGATGCCACCACCACGCCCAACGCCAACCGTGATGCACGGGCAGCACGGCAGGCTGACTGATTCGTAGTACACCACGGCCTATTTAACTCTAGGTCACCACTCACCAGATGGCCAGTGTGTTTGTTATATATAAATATATAATATTATTATTATTTATATTATATTTATTCATATTATTATTTGTTTATTTTATTATTATAGTTATTTTTTTTTCATATTGTTGGCCATGTTGATGTTGATGTTTATGTTGTGTTGTTGACTGTTGCATGTTGTCGCGTTCTAGTGTCGGATTTGAAAAGTTCTTGTGCTTTTCCGTATGCCTCTAGGGCATATTGGCGCGTAGCAGCCGAAACTTGTTTAGTTGTTTGTAATTATTTTTTACTTTTGAATGTTGTAGAACATATCTGAAGAAAGTCTATCTTTGACGATAGTGAGTTTGCATTAATTGACTTGAATTCCATCACATCACGAAAAAAAATTACTAAGTGACTTTTTAAAAATTAATAATTTCAGAGTCGCAAATAAATGCAGATTTAGGGAATGGCGGGAAGTCTTCTCAATATATTCTCTGTATTACCAGCTGATTGTCCTGATAAACTGAAGAAGATAATCAATGACAGCACAAATCCCAATGAAACACTGGACAATCTCCTTAAGGCAAGTTTCACATTATTAATTATAAATACCTTGTGTTTATCTATATCATATACTATATTGAAGTTACTTAACATTTCAGCTTTTAGGGGATGTTGCAAACGAATCTCACTTAGCTAATGTTATCCTTGAGTTAATTCAACAAATTTGCTCAAATTCAGCCATTCATTCATCAGAAATAGAATTCACAATTTTAAGCTTTCAGGTAATTATTAATAGGTTTAAATTATGTATGTTAAATTACTACTACTAAATATATACTTAACAGAACCTCTGTACTTTTTCAGAATATTTACAATGTGAACCTTCTTAAAGTTGATATAAAATGCAAATTACTTGAAATCATTGTCACTGTCCTTGTCACCTACCAGCCAAGTCAGGAAGTAACCAAAGATGTTGTTCAGTTTCTGTTAAACATTCTAGAGAACAAAAGTGAACCTACATCATCTTGTCTCACCTCGATTGATTGTCTAACTGAAATAGAGTTGAACATGCCAGTATTTCATAGTACTAATTTCATTTGAGTACTCCTTATATGAATTACAATTTTTCTAGGAAAGTTTGAAAACACATATAGAAACTTTTGTTGATATGTTAAATCATGAAGAATTGAGCAACAAAGTATCTGAAATTACCTCACTGATAATAAGACATGCAACTAGTCTGATTCCAAACCAATTTCAAGTATCACCACCATATCAGCTATATTTTATAATCATTAAATTATCTCTGCAGTTATTACTGATATTCTTTTATGTTCTTTTTAGATTATTCATACACTTCTGGAATTATTACCGTCATTGTACCCGTTTACAATGGTCACTGTGACAAGAAATATTTTAGGTCTTTGTGGAATTGGTTTTCAAACGGAATTAGAAAACTCTGTCGAAAAATTAATTGAGAGGTACAAAACCACATTTGACTTGTGCATTTTGCAAACAATTACATCAATCCAGGTAGCAACGTCATCGCTCAAAACTACTTTTTAAAATCTAAGTTCATTTAGTAATATTGTGCTCTTAAGGAACGTCTCAATGGAATTTCTAACGAGAGTGCCGTTTTCCTGTGTTCTACGCATCCCGCATTGCCTGTTGGACGAAATTTGATAGCTTTAGACTGGTTAGCCGCCTCATCTCTTCTACTTAAGAGTGAAGCAATTGATATCAAGCAATTTCAACCTACGGATTTCGATGGAGCAGATGCGCGTTTGAAAAAGCTAATTTTTTTAAGCAAAGCTATGCTTCACCAATCGTTAGGTATGCAACTATTTGCCGAAATTCTATTCTTGATGCCAAATTAATTATTATTTTTTTATTATTATTAGATTCTACTCCATTATGTCTACACTTTGAGCAACTTGTCGCGTTTGCGGTGAAAAATGGCACGAGTCGTTCATTTGCTGCAGTTTTCCGAGTGATGCGAAATATCCTTGAGAGTAGATTCCCTATAAATGCAATCCAAATTGTGTTGCTCAACACCGTTGGTTTAGGTGCCCGGCACCCTGTTTGCTTGCCTCATATCGTTGATTTCTTAAAGCATGTTGGTTCAAATCAACCGGAACAATTATCAGAGGCCATTACATTAGGGCTAGTCGACGCCTTTGATGAAACGGACACCACTCTTTTCTTAATGCCGCATATGGAACATTTAATTCAGTTTTTTACTGAATCAACTTTGTATCAATACGAATTCTGCCAACCACGCGTACGAAAATTACTGCGCTTTTAAATGTTTCGTAAAATAGTTTTGTTTTTTCTTAGATGATTCTTCGAATTATACGTCGTGGCTTGGAAGAAAATAATAGTTGTGGTAGTGGAGTGGAGATTTTGGAATTGTGCCAAGCTTTGATAAGGAATCAGGACTACGAGATTTTTCAACCAGGTAGTTAATCATACTTATTATTTTAAATTTTAATATATTAATTTATTGCTAATTTTCTTTGTATCATTCCTGCTTTCATGCAATTTTTCTTCTCTTTAGAATTAAAAACCGTTTTATCTTTGGTTGAGACGTCGAATGTCGAATCGGATGTCAAACAACGTGCATGGATGCTCCGATCTCTAATAACTCACGTTAATACTGAGAGTGTAATAAACATTATTATTATTTTTTTTAAATTACCATTTGGTATGTGTTAAAAATTCGAACCCCGTATAGTTAAAGGACGCGTTCGATGCTGATATGGATTTATCGTCAACTGGCAAAATAGAAAACACCGACTACTCATTGATTTTCATGAAAGTTCTTTTCGATTACAAGATTGCCAACGCAATAACAGGTAATTTTAGATTGTGTAAATAAATGGCCGCCTGATTTTATGTAAATTTTTTGCAGCAGAATCTCTTCCCGTTTGCTGGTCATTAGAGCGGAAGCGATCTAGTCGATCTTTCTATTTTCCATTGGAGATAAGTCTCGTTGAAAATCAGAAAAACCCCTACCACGAGTTTTTCGGTAGCAAAATTACAATTCATTTAATCAGTCAAGATTTTGACTTTCTTGTTATTATTCAGGATTGAAAATCGATTTCATAGTAGACCCCAAGTTTGGCCGAGCAGAATCCATTTACATCCCTGTACTGGAAATTAACCAAGTGAGGAAGGCATGCCTTCAGGTGCATCCAATGGCATGTTCAGCTGTGACCATTGATTCAAGGTAACCTATTAAAAAAAGGGGGAGGGTTCTATTTTTTTTTTTTTTTTCGAAAATTAAGATGAGGCATCGCTTCCAGAGTCCAGACGTTATGCACACACCAGCGGAATTTTTGAAAAATAAAATAGTGCATTCCGCCAGACTGTCATAACTTTTATAGTCGATGTCTAGTCTCAATTTTTGAAAAAATGAAACCCACATACTTACTCGATCTCATTGAACCTTGGATTCAGTAAAAGTGTTAGTTAATTAATTTTCTTCTTCTTCCTCCTAAAAGGGTTGTGATGACTACAACTGATGGTCGGATATTTCTTTCAAAACTTGATCCTATTCACCTGAAGTTGGAACACTTTTTGAGTCCGTTGTCGTCAACTGCTTCATTTTCCGAGTTATGGGATCGCCTTACTAATCAAAGTGATAAGTGCTATTCCAGCGCTTTGTTTCTTCCTCGACCCGATCAACTGCTCCAAGCGATCGAATATGGAGAATTGGAGAGATTCCAAATGACGAAAAAGAAACCGACAGAATTAGCTATGGTTACTCCCGATTCTTTTCTTGTTCTAGTTCATATTTTATCAGTTAAAAATAGCTGGAACGCTGAAATTCTCGTCGAGGATCCCTCCGTGTTGCCAGTTATTCATTCCCTGCTTATCGAATATTCTACTTGAAATTTATTATTAAGCTCATTATCTGGGTTTTCCAACATCGGGATCAAGTTTCATTCAACACAATATTGTGATCTAATACACCAAATTCGTAATTAGAACATATTAAAAATTTAATTGCATGTTTTCGAAGCATTCACGTGTGTATTTTCACTTCCATATGTGATGGTGAAAGTGTTTTTTTAATGCTATAATACGCGGCACTGCCTGGCTAAAACACGAAAGCTTTACTGAACGATGCATTTGATTTCTGTCTGACGCTTAGTATACGTGTCTGTGCGGGAAATAGTCCTCAGTGTTCTTGAAGCTTTTCAGTGTCAAGAAGTCTTCCAATGTTCAGTCGTGCTGTATATGTATAGACATTATCGAAACAATCCTGAGTTAAATCCGGCGGAATTTTTCGAAGCGGATTTGTTTATTTAATTGGCTTCTTGATTTTCACGAAGCGAAATAGAAGAGAAATGGGTTGCGTAGGGAGCAAAGATCAGCAGAAAGCCGCATACGATAGATTATCGCAATATCAACTAGGTAAGCCACGCTTATGTTAAGTAAACTTGGTTGCATATTAGGAAAGAGGATGAAATTGGCATATTTTTCCTAATCTTAATTGTTTAGATTGCATTATTAACTTTAAATCTTAATATGCGTTCAGTTCGCATTCAATCTTACTTTTAAGCTTTTAAGTCAGTTTTACGAAGATTCTGGTCATTTTCGACATTTGAACTGTTTTTGAAAAGTGCTATAATTTATGTACTACATACAGTATTTTCGAGATTATTTTTCACTCTAGCTATAAATCGATTTGTCGCCTTAAAAGGCATCAAACGACCCGCCCATCATTAATTATATTGTATGTATTTTTATTTAATTTAGTTACTAAATATTGCGTTTGTTTTTTTTTAATTTGTGAAAATTGCCATTATCATCCTTCCTTAAAACGAGACTACGTCACGTTCCAAGTGTAGTCTGCGTAACAGAACTCTTGAGAAGGCAGAACTCCAGTGATAAAATTCGATGAAAATGTTCTATTTTTGGAAAAATGACGTACTACAGTTAGTTCTAGAGTACCCGACTGCTTGAGCCACGTTCGGAGTCTGTATTTGAGATATTTCAGGCCAACCACTTAAACATTTTCTGGATCAGAAAACTGGAAACTGGTTTGGAAATAGAAAATGTTGCAGGCAAAATTCATCTAAGCTGTATATTAAATCATTAGGTCTACATAAATTGTCTTAACGTCTAGTCATTCAAAAACTGAATTATTGATTGTTTCAGCTTCTCTTGAAGAATCAAAAGGGTTGAAGAAGGTACCTGTTCCTTTGAATCCGGAAGAAGATCGCAATAAAGACCACAGCATATCGCCACGTCAGTTTCACAACTTGTTTTATGATGGCTTTTATGCACCGTACATGAGCAACCCAGATTATTTAATGTTGGTCGACGCCCGCGACGAAAATTCCTTCCTTGAAAGACACATTCTATCTGCTCGGTGGTACGGGGTTCTTCCATTAGATAATCTCCAGGACTTGAGCAAGTACACCCTTATTATTCTTTACGACCAAGATGGCAGTGGTATCGAGGACCAAGACTCAAATATGAGCAAGTTAGAAGCTCAATTGAGAAAAGCCAAATTGGACCCTTTCTGCATTTGCGGCGGCATCACAGAAATCGAGCGCTCATTGCCTTACATGATTGCTTCCAATGTTCTGGGTGTTCCAGAACGTCAGCTAGCGCTCGGTTGGTATCCATCAATCATCTTAGAAGATACGATGTGGCTTGGAAGGATGGAACAAGGATCAAATACAACCATCCTTTTAAATTTAAATCTTACCCATTTGATACACATTGGACAGACCGGACCTGCGTTGGCTTTTCCTGGCATGACGTGTTTAACAGTCAACTGGAGCGAGAGCCTGAAAGGTAAACACAAATACTAGTGCACGCCCATTTCGTGGAATTCGCGCAAAACAAAATAAATGCATTAGGGATGTATACAGTAGAATGTTTTCAGTTGATGAAAGTGAAATGTTCCATCTATAAATAGCTCAGTAGATTTTTGTTGATCCCTTCGTACATATAAAGAAGATAAGCGTTGTTGCAATTGGCGTGTAAGCCTGGACATTTTTTGGGTGTGGATAAATAGCAGGGTATTGACCATGAATTATTACATGTAAAAAATAAATCCCTCTTCATCCTGGAGAAGTTAAAAGTTTTGCATTTTGCACAAGAAAAATTACATTTCTTATAAAATAAATATAGAACTTATTCGTATAAAAACGTGCGTGTGTTTTCTCTTTTTTAAAATATCAGGCCAAGAGTTGTATAACGCACTCAAAGGAGCAGCATCATTTGCCATCAAAGCAGCTCAGGAAAAGGGCCGTATACTGATCCTAGGCGACCAAGGAGTGAACCGCAGTGCGACTTTAACCGTAATATTGTGCTTTCTTATATTTTATATTGTTATTACACGTGCACGTTTAGTGTTGCATGTGAATAGACGAAGGATAAAATTTCACAAGATCACACATCAGTAAATAACTATCAGTTTCTCGATTTATTTTTCTAACCCCGAATTTAGTTTTTAATAAAATTTACTCTGCTAAACATTCACGAATGATTCATTTCAGATGGCTGTCCTGATGCAAGATAAGAACTGTACCCTGGAAGATGCATTTTATTATGTCAAGTGTTTGCGACCGGCAGTTCAGCCAAGTCCTTCTCATTTAGATGTTCTAAGTAAGTTTGAAACGGAGCTTTTCGGGAAGAAGATCTCGTCCGTTGAGGATCTATGGTGATCGATTCGCATGGATTCATTCTCATAGCCAAGTTACGCATAAGCGATTTTTTTGGTCTACACCGTGCAGCAAAAAAATTTTAATCATAATTTTAGTATGTTATCCAAAGTTTAAAGAAAAAATTGTTGGAAATGTTAACTGGGCGTATTTCATGAAAAGGACATATATGTAATTAACGAAACCACGTCTGCGGCATAAAAAATTAATTTTGGATCACCCCCACGAGACCATGGATATCTTATTATCCGATTGTTGTAATGCAGATATCCTCCACTTTTCTCTGTGTATCGAGTTTCTTTGACTATCTAAAATTTAACTTGTGTTGACTACGTTCTATACTTCGAAAAATTCAATCTTACTACTTTTAAAAAAGATTTTTTTGCAACTTATTCTATATAAATAAACATATCTAAATGCCTTAAATCTAATCAAGCTTTCTTGTTCTTAAAATTAAACTGTCAACTATTTGAATTAAATCATATAATAACTCATAGTGCTGATTACTATCATTTTAAATCATCCAAATTCACCAAAAGTAATCAATCGGAGTCATCGCAATTATTACGTGGCACATATATCTAATAGAAACCACAGTGAAACAAAAAATAAAATAAAAATTAACTTGATGCTGAAATTTTAGTTGTTAGACGGAAATTGTATGCCGAAATCATTTTCAAGAGTTACACAACTTTTTTCTTCAATTTATATCTTCAATGTTCCGTCATAAAGTTTGGCTGCAGATAGTTTGGTCCTTGACGAGGTAGTGGATCTGCTTTAATTATAGGAGTCATTTTGTGATTGGGTTGATGATAGCCAGCCTTGGAGGATAACTGAACGGCACATTTTTCACACAAGTCAGTAGAGATGTTTGAGGGACACTGGAAGCAGTGCCAACGAGAGCCAGATATTGGATCCATGCCACAGTGATCACACCGGTAACCGTAATGAATCATAGCACTGCTATGACTTGTTTTTAATTTGACCCGTTTTATCAACTTTAGCCACATAAGTTCCATATAGCTCTCAGACATTTTCACTGAATCAGGAACATCTTCATCCTTGGAACAAAAACACACGCCAGAGTTCGTAAAAAATTAACATTCACAGCATAATATTTTTGATTTTATTACGTACCGAGACTTGTATGTCTTCCCTTTGAGGTGCCGGACTGGGTTCGTTGAGTGCATCAGTGCTATCATCCATGTCATTCATGTAGACTGGAGGAGTAGCTGATGCAAAAAAAGTGGATGATGGAAAGAGAAATCTATTGTTTCTTTGATGACGGTGGCCACTCTAGAATAATAAACATTTGCTACTTGTTGCTATTCTCCAAATATTGCAAAATTAAAAGTATGGTATACCTTTCGGTTACTGCTGTATTGAGTGAAGTTGTAAGTTCTCCCTGGAACTGGAAGGCCAGCTTTCTGAAGCTTAATAAAATATTTTTGAACACGACTCTGTACTTGAAGAGGAGTTCTATTTCCAAGTGCCCTGGCTATCTTTCTAAACCTTTCCATTTCTATTTGTTCTGGAGGATAGATAACAAGTAATTCTTCTAATCTCTTTTGTTCTTCTGGAGTCCATAATTGGTTGAAAGTTTCTGGTTTCTTTTGATTGAACTCCCTGCCACGTACAAGTAATTTTCCATCTTTCCCTCTTTCTGCATCTTTGGATGTTTCACTGTCACTATTATTTGTAGAAGAAGGTTTTGGATTTTCTGAATTCTTTTCATCAAGGTTGTCTGGAACTGCAACTCCATATTTAGACCAATTTATTTCAGGAATCTATAATTAATGTCAATCTTTAATTTTTAAATTCTGAAATTAATGTTCTTAAAACTAACCTCTGCTATAACCTGAGGTACTGGAAAATCCAAGTGCTCACCTCTTTGTAGTTTTTCAACAAATGCTAAGGGTGACTCCAGTGCTTCTTTTTTAAGTGGTATTAATTTTTCCATGTTCTGAACGGCAATCATTCTTTGGCCTTCGAGCACTACTAAAGTTCTGCAATGGAATAAATTAACTGTGCAATGTTTATAATTATGAACTAAAATTTTATTATTGGTCTATGATACCTTAGTAAAGCCTGATAATCAGAATTGCCCTTTAAGGCTAACTGGTCAGTTTCAAAGCAGTATTCACCGAAATTGTCCAAGTTTTTTCCGGCCCATCCAACATCATGCTCCTCTTTAATCACTACGTCGTTATTTTTCACTTCCGGACCCTCCAACATGTTTAACAACGTTTCGTGCAGTACCAAAAGGAAAACCAACAAATCGCAAGAGCAGCACGTGTTCCAAGATAGAACCTGCTAGAACTTAATGAAAACAATTCACGACATTCGACGGGTCAGACGACTCCTCGGAGGCTCAGCCCGTCAGCCGATCTTTCAAATGGCATGCCGCAAGCGTACTTCGCGCAGAGTGATAGAGATTACAGTATGGTGAAGCGACGCTGTAGGAATTCTCCATAAGGCTTCGTCCCGAGCAGTCTCCCTTATATGCGCTAGTGACGCCTTGCGGATTTTTCCAGAAACATGTTTGAACACGTTTTTTTTCTAAGTCCTTGTCAAAGGAAACAAATTCAGATTTTTTTTTTTTTATAATTTCGTTCTTTAACTTATGGTGATGCGTTTTTGATAAATCGTGTTGCGAAATGGTGAAGTGTTTCGTGGTTGGATGTTCTACGGGATACAAATCAGCAAAAGAAAATTATGCCAAGGTATTTAAACCACCAAAAGAAGAAAGGCAATTCATTTTATGGGGAAAAAATGGAAAGAAGTGACAGAAAATGTTCTAGAAAAGATCATGTGTGTTCTAGACATTTTAAAGAAGAATTCATCATCAATATCTCTGTAAATGGTGGGGCCCCATTGAGTCGCTGGATAATGAGAGATGATGCCATACCAACCCATTTTCTTGGTAAGTTACGCTTTATAAATAATTCCTGTATTATTCATGAACTTATTTTAAATTATGCAGGTTACAAAGATGGGGTAGCCCCAAGCAAAAATTATCAGAAACAAACAACCTCTCCATTACCAAACAATGCATGCCATAAGCAACCAGAAGAGAAACTTGATGATCGAACAACATATGATGTGAACGGTGTTGAAGTCACTCTAGGTGGAGAGAACGGCCTGGAACACACAACCCAAGGAACAAGAGGTTGTTGCAATCTGCTCAGCCAACGAGCGGATTCGACCAATCAGATTTTTTAGGTTACACCAATAAATGAATACACGACAAATAAACTAGGGTGTTTACACGAATATATTACTCACAGAAACACAATGCACGCGAGGGAGCCAGGTTTTGGCCAAAGCTCTCTCTTAAACTTGCTTACGACAGTAAGACTTACAGAGACACACACTTGTCTCAACTGCTACACCAGGTCTGACTGACTTTCTCGTGCGCCGGCCGTCTTACATGACAGTCGCGCCAACTAACGGTCATAATCACAATCACAAGGGCCCTCAGGCCACCCAAACAATACAGAAAGGGGCTCATAGTTGAAGTAAGGAGACAGACGGGGCCGTCTGCAACATTCGGCCCTTCCTGACTCGATTTGACACAAATATTCAAATAGGACAACAACAAAAAAAACTATTTACAAAAGACACACGCTACTTGTCAAATCGACACAGACAATTAAATAGTCAATGCGAGATTGGGGACCTTCATTCTAACCTTTCCATTCCCCTGCTTCTACCTCACCCAAAAAAATAAATATAAAAAACTAAACTTATGGAGATTGATGGGGGGGGGGATAGACGGGCGAAAGCTATTAAGCTAACAAACAAAACAGAATAAAACAATAATGGCAAAGCCAAGAAAACAAAAATGAAATGGTTCAGGGCTATTTTACAAAAATTTTTAACCAATTAGGGGGGGGGGGGGGGCTATTGTCCTTCCAGCTCTCGTTTTCATTGGAGGGGGTGGCGCCACAACTTCATTCGGCGGATCGATTGGTGAAATGGCGGATGATGGTGCCACCACATCATCTTCCTCAGCCGCTTGCTGGACCAAGCTGCCATCTGGATCGTCCGGCATCCGATCATCCGGCTCGTCTGGCCAATCGTCCCACTCAGGATCCTCTCTCGGGTGGAACTTACAGATTTGGACGACATTGTAGCGTAGCTATAGCATATGCCCCCAATAGATATATCATGTATCCCGTAGTAACACGTTATACCATGCGCTGCTATATAACGCGCTGCCCCTTGTAGTAAAGAACATTAGTTCTATTCACCGTAGTCACGAGAATACACACATGAGAGAACATTACACTGACGACGAGGTAAAGTAAGTTTTAAATCCTTTACATTTTTTAATGGATTCGCTGCCGCATTTTGAACAGTTTAAAGTTCATTGTGATCCGCATACCGCTGGTTTGAGATGGGAGAAGTGGATAATTCGCTTCGAAAGGCTTATGGAGACAATCGATGTAGTCTCACAAACTGCAGACTCAGCCAACCAAAAAACTGCTACCGATAAGCGTAGGCTGGCCCTACTGCTTCATTACGCAGGAACCAAAGTTGAAGACGTATTTGACACCCTGCCAGGTGTACAAGACATTTACACTTAAGCTAAAACTCTTTTTCAAGCCTATTTTCAATCAAAGAAAAATGTTGAACTTGAAGTATTTAATTTCCGAAGATCCAGACAAGAACCTGGCGAAAACATGGACACTTTTGCAACAAGACTCCGTCAACTCGCAAAAAGGTGTAATTTTAATGATTCTGTCTTAGAAATTAAATTACAGATTATTCAAGGCTGCAAGTCAAGGAACTTCAGAAAATTGTGCTTAAGAGATCAACTGTCCCTGAAAAAAATGCTAGAAAATGCACGCGCAGCAGAAGCCGCTGATCGCTATGCAGAAAACGTGGAACAGTCAACGAAACAAGCCACTAACTCGGTAAATAAATCAAGAAATAATTTCAAATTTAAGTCGCATAGAGAAACCGGAGACAACGGAAAGAAGAAGACGTCGAAATGTCGCAAATGTGGAGGACAATGGTGTAAGGCGCTTTTTGGGGACTCGAAAAGGCGCGCTTACTTCGAAGAACGGTTCAAACATTTAGGCCGAACTAGTTTATTTGCTACATAGCACAGAATACAAACTGAGAGAGAGAGAGAGAGTTTAACTTACAACTGTTGCCTTAGGAGTGAGATGACTAGTCTGACTCTTGGAGGGTGCGACGGGAGTTTATACATGGATTCCCGCGCGGCCATATTGGAATGGTGTAATTCCAATATGGCGGGACAAAACGATCATGATTCATATGGGGTTATTCAAGCGGGGTGTGAGAAACGATTGTGGCTATTAATAGACGAAGAGCATGAAGGGGGCGGGCTTACAGAAGATACATACAGTAAGCGATATGTACTCCTTTGGTCAGTGCTCAACTGCGCATTACACACCTCCTTTCTTTAAAAAGACACGTCCTCGTGTCTATACCAAATTTCTTGCACATTTTAGATAACATTTGAAAACTCACGACAAGATCAACGAGAAAGCAAAAATCATTACTATTAGCGAGTATAAATGCATAAATGAGTTTTTCTCGCGATGCTTTGCGTGGAGATCGTCTTCGAGTAGCGGGTGTCCGTGGTTCTCCGCCGATAGGAAAGTACTGATGTATACGGATACGTACTCTTCCTTACAAGAAAGAGTAACGCCGACTAGTCTGAAGTCTGGTATTACGGCGTCTAGTCTTAAGCGGTAGTACAAGAGGGAGACTGAGGGGAAGAATGAGAGGGAGAATAAGAGGGAGAATGAGAGGGAGAATAAGAGGGAGAATGAGAGGGAGAATAAGAGGGAGAATGAGAGGGGGAGCAAGAGGTAGAATAGAAGGGAGAACACACTGGGATCCTGCACGGCAGTTACATTCATGACGTCACATTTATTTAGCAATCACTGGGCGGCCATCCGAAGTGGGCATTACAGTACTGATGTACATAATTTTATCACTTTTTTTCGATTCCGTTAACGGTCCCATGAGTCTGTAACAAAGTTGGTTAGACATCATTTGGGGGAGGGGATCGGGTAAAAGTGGTTTTGAATTGCTCTTCTGTTTCTCTTTGGTGCTGATCTTGTATCCACGAACGATTTTGTTTGATTTGTTTACCACTATTTCCAATAAAATCTAAGTTGAATCCGTGCCGTTGTCTTTCTTTTTTTTCTTTACGGATTCCTGTACCAGTTGTCTGTCAGCTTGTGTGGCGATTAAACTTTTGTCAAGCTCATTGATTTAATCGTTGTCATTGAAGACGTCGTTAGCTGAAAGATGTACTTGGTCGCTGTCTCAGGGGCTGTCATCGATTGCATTGTCCTTAATCGACGTTTCTGTTTCCTTATTCTTCTTCTTTGTAATTTCTCATATTTTGCGCGCGCATTAACAGTACTTTTAATTTTCCTGTTCATCTGCGAAGTTTATGTTTGATAACGCGTTATTCGCTGGCGGCTGCTCAGGTTGCGTTTTCAGTTTGTCGTAGGGATCTGGGATTCTGTAAGTTCCGTTTGTTATTCGTTTTGTTTTCCAGATTTTTAGTCCATGACAATATCACAAACTTGCAGGCATAAAGCCCATCTAGCAAATTTTGCAAATTTTCTTTTATTTCTTTATAAATTTCTTAACGGCTCGTAGTTGCTCGATGCTTGATTTTTCTTCCGTTTTCTACGGGTAATTAGCTATACCGTTTGCACAATTGCGTAAGCTTTTCTTTTAAATTTCTCGACATTTATCTGAAATGTCACGAAGTTATAAGCAATGGCGAAAAAATTTTCATTTCACGCCAATTTGTGTGCGTTTGGCTTATTTAAACTGATACTACACCGTAATTCTTGTCGCATCATTATGAATATGAATCTCTCGCGAAAAGATTCGGATAGCGTAAGATTGGTGGGCTGATCAGGCACTTCGTTAAATAACTGGGAAGATTTAAATTTTTTTTTTCTTCTTCTTCTTCCTTTTCTTTTCGGGCCCTTTAACTACGGATTACTTTTCCGTGTCTTCTTCTTTGTTGTGAGCATTTTCAGCAAAATTTGATGTTTCTGGCTAGTCTGAGAAGACAGATTTATTGGCTAATGGTTTTCTTTCCTTGAATTTTCTTCTTCTTTTCGCTTGGTTTCTTCATGTTTTAAATATATAGTATTTTCTTGCACTTCCATTACTTTGGATTTTTATTTTTAACTATCTTCTTTGATGCAGCTATTCTATTACTACGATTATATATACCTACTACAAGCTGTTGATGTGTTTTTTTTTTTTTTAGTTTTCGGCTTTCTGTTGATTGACTGACATACTCTCCAACTTCTGAAGTAGTAGTTTCAAGTTGTTGACTTCTTCCGACATTTCCTTACTTTCCTTTGCTGCTAACATGATGGCAGTGGACAAGTCATTATTTTCCGTTATTTTTTTCATTTCAACAACTTTTTCACATTCTTCGGCAGATTCTACAGTTTCTGGATATGTTTTGTCGTTCAAATTGGGCCTATTCCAGACTAGATCTGCTTTTTGTGGTTTTAGTCCGTTAAGCAATACGTCTTTCAATGTTTCATTACGCAGTGCTACTACGTCTGCATGACGACTTGTTGCTGCGTTTACGCCGTATGCAATTCTGTAGGTGTCGTCGATTCTGATTTTAAAATCTCTGACTCGTTCTGTTTCTTTTTGTTTGAGGGTCTTCAGTTGTTCCTTTTTCCTTGCTTTTGTTGTATTATCTGTTAGGCCGTCTAGTAGTGCCTGTTTCCATACTGCATAAGTAGCTTTTTCGGCTGCTGTTAGTGAGTCGTTGAAGTTTGCGGCTGATTTTTTCATTCGTTCTTGGAAAAAACGTAGCTTTTGCTCGTCTGTCCAAGCTGCGTGTGTTGCTATGCGTTCGGCTATTTTAAACCATTCTTCGATTGCCGTTTTGCTTTCAATTTCTCCGGTGAAAGCTGGTATTTCTTTCTTTACGTTCTGTGCATTTATGAATACTAGTCCGTTTTCTAGAATTTCAGCTTGCCTATCTACTGCTTCTTGCCAAGCAGTTACGGCTGCGTTTGTTAGGGCCATTTCGTCGTCGTCGTCGTCGTCGAAAATGTTTCCAAGTGTGGGGGCTTGTGCTTCAATTCTTGCTACTTGCTGATGAGGTTGGGCTAGGTGCTGCGTGGGTGGTAGGTGTACACGTCTGGGAGGTTGCAGTGGTACTTCTTCTTTTGGGTCGACTCGTCTTATATTTTCTTTTGGCTGGTTTTCCTTCAGGGGTTGGCTGGTGTTCTGTTTCTGCTCTTCCTCGTTGCGTGTGTCTTTGTGTGTGTTACACTGCCTACACTGTTCTTTGTCAGTTGTTATCGACAGTAGGATAGGGGCGTGACACTTTGCGCACTCTGTCGTTCGTTGCTTCACCTGAGTTGGAAGGGCTGTTGCTCCTTCTTCAATTTCGTCGATTGAATCGAACAAGGTTACTACCGGTGATTTTGCTGGGGCAACTTTAGGTGGATTGGGCTTGTCTGGGCCCTGTGAGCTTGCTCGGTCAGATTGTTCAACTACTTTCTTCTTTCTTTTATATATGGTAACTGTTGGGTCTATCAATTCTGCGTATTTGGCTTTTAAACTTTTTATGTCGTTCTCTAGCGTTTCTATTTCTTCCGGGTCTCTTTCTTTTGGTCGGGTGGTTCTGTTTAACAGGTATTGGATTCTGATTTCTGCTGTTGATATTTCTGTTTTAATCTTATTTTTTAGTTTTTCTAATTCTTCGGGGGTCAAAATTTGTTCAGTCGGGGAAACTACAGAGTCACCTTCTTGTGTCTTAGGCTTACGAAAAAAGTTTGGTATTTTGTGCATTACTTACATTTAATCTGTTCGGGTTGGCACGTTCACCAAATGTAAGGCGCTTTTTGGGGACTCGAAAAGGCGCGCTTACTTCGAAGAACGGTTCAAACATTTAGGCCGAACTAGTTTATTTGCTACATAGCACAGAATACAAACTGAGAGAGAGAGAGAGAGTTTAACTTACAACTGTTGCCTTAGGAGTGAGATGACTAGTCTGCCTCTTGGAGGGTGCGACGGGAGTTTATATATGGATTCCCGCGCGGCCATATTGGAATGGTGTAATTCTAATATGGCGGGACAAAACGATCATGATTCATATGGGGTTATTCAAGCGGGGTGTGAGAAACGATTGTGGCTATTAATAGACGAAGAGCATGAAGGGGGCGGGCTTACAGAAGATACATACAGTAAGCGATATGTACTCCTTTGGTCAGTGCTCAACTGCGCATTACAATGGCCTCTCACAGGAAGTCCGTGCCCGGCAAAAGGCAAATGTCGAAATTGTGGATATGACTGGCCGCATCCCGAATCAAAACTGTGCCCGGCAAAAGGCAAGAAATGTGAATCTTGTGGAATGTTGAATCACTTCAGCAAGTGCTGCAAGAACAGGAAAGCAAAGCCCGGATCATCTTCAAAGAAAGAGCACACCAGACAAGTCAATGACCGAGAGAGCTCGAGTGACGAGTCGATCGACTTGGACAATTAGTCCAACCAGATCGGATGACATGCCACTCACACACATTAAGCTGTGTGGCGGAAAATTCAAGATGATGATCGACACAGGATCAACTTGCAACCTGCTGAGTTCTAAAGAATTCAATGAACTCCCAAACAAGCCGACACTTCAAGCTACAGGAAACTCCGTTAATGGATACGGCGGAAATCATTTGAAAATTATAGGCAAATTCAAAACACTGATTGAATCAAAGCACGCTTAGGCCGATGCTGTTATTTACGTAAGCAACAACGAAAAGGCCGACAACCTTCTTGGATAATCCACAGCAAAAGAGCTCAAGTTGGTAAAAGTATCAAATTCAGTATCTTCTTCAATTGACTATTCATTCGTAAAACAAAAGTTTGGACCACTGTTCTCGGGACTTGGAAAAATGAAGAATTACCAGGTAAAATTACACATAGATCAGTCGATCAAGTCAGTAACTCAAAAACACAGAAGAATCGGTTTTCACCTGGGCAAAGGTGTTGACAAAGAGCTGACAAACCTGGAAAATGAAGTCATAATTGAACCTGTCACAGATGGCCCAACTGAATGGATTTCTCCATGTCATGCTGTACCAAAGCCAAAGCAACCAGGAAAACTAAGAGTATGTGTCGATATGCGAGCACAAAACAAAGCAATCTTGCGAACCAGACAAATCATTCCAACTATAGAAGATTTAGTTGTGGATTTAAATAAAATTTCGAATACAGCACGATTCGGCCAGAAAATATTTGGCCGAATGCAACAAAAATTATTTGTATGATTCGGCCGCTGTCCGAATGTTACACAAAAATTTGTATGTTTCGGCCAGTGGCCGAATTACACATAAAAATTTATATGATTCGGCCATCCTTTTTTTTCGGCCAGCACAAGTTTTTCGGCCAAAAAAATAATTTTCGGGGACGTTGAAAAAATGTAACTGGCCGAATCGTATATTAAAATTTGTATGATTCGGCCGGATTCGGCTTGTGGCTGGGATCCGCGCCACTCGCGGATGGTGTTGGAACCATAGGTATATGGGAGGTATTAGAGGCCAGGATAAGGGTAAATAACAGGGAACGAATAAGTTGAAAGTGAAAAAGTTAGCCATTAAGTGATTTTATTTTTTACACATATTTTTACATTCGATTAGTTTATCATTCAACCACGACATTTTTTTTGGTGTAAAGAACAGCTACTCTTTTCAGCAACTTGTAGCTCCCATTCTTTTCTCTACTTTCATCGTAATTTTCCCACAAACGAAAAAGTTTGCCTTGCATCAATTTCTGATCAAGTCTTGTGTGGCGAGTGGTCTGATTTTGCTTTAAATAAGATTCCTCTACCTCAACGAACTCGGATCAATAACCTCTTTCCTGCAAAGAATAAATTGATAAACACGGGAATACTGTTGAAGATATATATCACTTACCGAAAAAACTCTTTTGGTAGATTCCTCGTGTCCAGATCAAAGAATTGGTCCTTAGGGTGTTTCGGTCGAGACTTAGAGCGCATTCTATTACCAGCAGCAGCAACGGCATGAAGGCCAGGTAATATGGCACCAGGATTCGCTTTGACAGCTTTCAGTAGCAATGGCTCAGCAATCGATGCTGCAGATGCAAAGCTTTACATTGTTGTTTGGCTTCACCCAATATAGTCAGTCGAATTTTCTTATGGTCTTCATTTTGGCAGATGTGATTCTTCACAATGTGATAATTCTGACCAGATTGCTGCCATGCAGTTGCTGGACAAGGATCCTTTTTAGGCCTAACTGTGCAACGCCACACAACTGTACCATCCCGTTTGGTATTTTTCACGGTGAATGATCTTCCGGATGGATCAAATAGATAGCGTGACATTCTATGAAATAAATTTATAATCAATAACAGTTCACTTGGTTTTTGGTCAAATTTTACTCATTACCTTTTCCCCAGTGCTTCATGGTATTCCCAACCACCAACTCCAGAGTTCGTTTTGTCAGATTCCGAAGCATCTTCAAGACTAGATTCCACGATTGGAACCTTCATTCTTCTTTCAGAATCCAAAAGGATTTTTTATAATTCTTTGAGATGTTTGAGATATCACGATTTTCGTGATACCCCCATGTCGACACATTTTTCAGGCATTTCATTCGGCGTTGCCGATTGCCGTATATGTGCTTTTCGCCCCCTTTTCTGTCCACTCCTTCGTTTTTTCCTTGTTTCCTATGTATTAAGGCCTTGTATATCGATACAGATGGGACTTGATACATAGGAAACAATGGAAAAAGCGAAGGAGTGGGGGCGAAGTCACATCTACTGCAATCGGCAACCCCCCTCATGATTCTGGCAAGGATTGCCCAGCTAAAGGTAGAGAATGTCATAATTGCGGCAAGTCGGGTCATTTTTCGACGGTTTGTGACAAGCATAAAGCTAGGAGCGAGAAACAGGACTCAAGTGTCAAGAAACTCGCAAGCATTCGCCTCGCACACGTCGCAGCTGCACGTCGTGCCCCCACCATCCAGATCGGCATTCATAATCGGTCGGGTGGACACCTCTACACCGCCACCGCTATTCCGGACAGCGGCGCGGAAGCAACGGTAGCCAGTATGGCAATTCTTCGATTGATGGGTGAGGACGTCAACAATCTGTTGCAGAATGGTGTCGATAGCCTGACAGTGGCCAATAATTCGTCACTGGAATGTGCCGGTCGGCTCGAACTGCAGTTACACTACAGAGGCCGATCAGTTACTACATCCATTTTGTTCAGCCCCAAGCATGACGGAATGCTGCTTTCTTGGTTCGCATGTGTAGAACTAGGCCTTCTTCCACCCTGCTACCCGGAACCCATCATGATCAACACAATTGTCACCGCCTCCCCACCTCCAATCGACATGTCAGATATCCCAGCTTTGGAACAAACGCTCTTGTCTGACTTTGAAGATGTCTTCGATGAGGAAGGTCCATTGAAAACGATGTCGGGCCCGCCAATGTCAATTGAATTACTGCCGGACGCCGTTCCTTTTGCAGTAAGCGGCGCTAGACCAATTCCATATGCCTTGCGTGATAGGGCTAAGCATATGCTGTATGACATGGAAGCCTACCAAATCATCGCCCCTGTCATCG